>NW_027553142.1:0-45735 GCF_045843805.1 Urocitellus parryii
AGTTTCCTGAAATCTCAGCAAACATTTTTTCACCCAATCTTGATGATACTTGCAGGTAGTGATCAGTACACGAGTCTCACTTGGCTCACTAAATTTCATTCTTCTAGGTTAAACCGTACCTTTGCAGTAACCGTTTTCATGTTTAGGATTCACTCTGTTTTCTCCAAGATGGATACATGTAGTTGGAACTCTAAATCAAACACGGTTTGGGCTAGCTCTTTGAAACTTGGCACAATAATGTAGTTCCAAGTTCTATCGCTATGGTTTGTGTGCTATTGAAGTAGCCCCAAGCAGAGACTGACGAGAATCACTTTCATTGAAAGGGGTTGCCAGGCTTCCAACAAACTGCAAGTTTCCTGAAATCTCAGCAAACATTTTTTCACTCAGTCTTGATGATACTTCCATTTAATGATCAGTACACCAATCCCACTTGGCTCACCAAATTTCGTTCTTCTAGGTTAAACCGTTCCTTTGCAGTACCCGTTTTCATGTTTAGGTTTCACTCTGTTTTCTCCTATATGGATACATGTAGTTGGAACTCTAAATCAAACACGGTTTGTGCTAGCTCTTTGAAACTTGGCACAATAATGTAGTTCCAAGTTCTATCGCTATGGTTTGTGTGCTATTGAAGTAGCCCCAAGCAGAGACTGACGAGAATCCCTTTCATAGAAAGGGGTTGCTAGGCTTCCAAAAAACTGCGAGTTTCCTGAAATCTCAGCAAACATTTTTTCACCCAATCTTGATGATACTTGCAGGTAGTGATCAGTACACTAATCCCACTTGGCTCACCAAATTTCGTTCTTCTAGGTTAAACCGTACCTTTGCAGTAACCGTTTTCATGTTTAGGATTCACTCTGTTTTCTCCTAGATGGATACATGTAGTTGGAACTCTAAATCAAACACGGTTTGTGCTAGCTCTTTGAAACTTGGCACAATAATGTAGTTCCAAGTTCTATCGCTATGGGTTGTGTGCTATTGAAGTAGCCCCAAGCAGAGACTGACGAGATTCACTTTCATTCAAAGGGGTTGCCAGGCTTCCAACAAACTGCGAGTTTCCTGAAATCTCAGCAAACATTTTTTCACTCAGTCTTGATGATACTTCCATTTAATGATCAGTACACCAATCCCACTTGGCTCACCAAATTTCGTTCTTCTAGGTTAAACCGTTCCTTTGCAGTATCCGTTTTCATTTTTAGGTTTCACTCTGTTTTCTCCTATATGGATACATGTAGTTGGAACTCTAAATCAAACACGGTTTGTGCTAGCTCTTTGAAACTTGGCACAATAATGTAGTTCCAAGTTCTATCGCTATGGTTTGTGTGCTATTGAAGTAGCCCCAAGCAGAGACTGACGAGAATCACTTTAATTGAAAGGGGTTGCCAGGCTTCCAGAAAACTGCGAGTTTCCTGAAATCTCAGCAAACATTTTTTCACCCAATCTTGATGATACTTGCAGGTAGTGATCAGTACACGAATCACACTTGGCTCACTAAATTTCGTTCTTCTAGGTTAAACCGTTCCTTTGCAGTAACCGTTTTCATGTTTAGGTTTCACTCTGTTTTCTCCTATATTGATACATGTAGTTGGAACTCTAAATCAAACACGGTTTGTGCTAGCTCTTTGAAACTTGGCACAAAAATGTAGTTCCAATTCTATCGCTATGGTTTGTGTGCTATTGAAGTAGCCCCAAGCAGAGACTGACGAGAATCCCTTTCATTGAAAGGGGTTGCCAAGCTTCCAAAAAATTACGAGTTTCCTGAAATCTCAGCAAACATTTTTTCACCCAATCTTGATGATACTTCCATTTAATGATCAGTACACAAATCCAACTTGGCCACCAAATTTCGTTCTTCTAGGTTAAACCGTTCCTTTGCAGTACCCGTTTTCATGTTTAGGTTTCACTCTGTTTTCTCCTATATGGATACATGTAGTTGGAACTCTAAATCAAACACGGTTTGTGCTAGCTCTTTGAAACTTGGCACAATAATGTAGTTCCAAGTTCTATCGCTATGGTTTGTGTGCTATTGAAGTAGCCCCAAGCAGAGACTGACGAGAATCCCTTTCATAGAAAGGGGTTGCCAGGCTTCCAAAAAACAGCGAGTTTCCTGAAATCTCAAAAAACATTTTTTCACCCAATCTTGATGATACTTGCAGGTAGTGATCAGTACACTAATCCCACTTGGCTCACCAAATTTCGTTCTTCTAGGTTAAACCGTTCATTTGCAATAACCGTTTTCATGTTTAGGTTTCACTCTGTTTTCTCCTATATGGATACATGTAGTTGTAACTCTAAATCAAACAGGGTTTGTGCTAGCTCTTTGAAACTTGGCACAATAATGTAGTTCCAAGTTCTTTCGCTATGGTTTGTGTGCTATTGAAGTAGCCCCAAGCAGAGACTGACGAGAATACCTTTCATAGAAAGGGGTTGCCAAGCTTCCAAAAAACTACGAGTTTCCTGAAATCTCAGCAAACATTTTTTCACCCAAACTTGATGATACTTGCAGGTAGTGATCAGTACACGAATCTCACTTGGCTCACTGAATTTCGTTCTTTTAGGTTAAACCGTACGTTTGCAGTAACCGTTTTCATGTTTAGGTTTCACTCTGTTTTCTCCTATATGGATACATGTAGTTGGAACTCTAAATCAAACACGGTTTGTGCTAGCTCTTTGAAACTTGGCACAATAATATAGTTCCAAGTTCTATCGCTATGGGTTGTGTGCTATTGAAGTAGCCCCAAGCAGAGACTGACGAGAATCACTTTCATTGAAAGGGGTTGCCAGGCTTCCAACAAACTGAGAGTTTCCTGAAATCTCAGCAAACATTTTTTCACTCAGTCTTGATGATACTTCCATTTAATGATCAGTACACCAATAACACTTGGCTAACCAAATTTCGTTCTTCTAGGTTAAACCGTTCCTTTGCAGTAACCGTTTTCATGTTTAGGTTTCACTCTGTTTTCTCCTATATGGATACATGTAGTTGGAACTCTAAATCAAACACGGTTTGTGCTAGCTCTTTGAAACTTGGCACAATAATGTAGTTCCAAGTTCTATCGCTATGGTTTGTGTGCTATTGAAGTAGCCCCAAGCAGAGACTGACGAGAATCCCTTTCATTGAAAGGGGTTGCCAGGCTTCCAAAAAACTGCGAGTTTCCTAAAATATCAGCAAACATTTTTTCCCCCAATCTTGATGATACTTGCAGGTAGTGATCAGTACCACAATCCCACTTGGCTCACCAAATTTCGTTCTTCTAGGTTAAACCGTTCCTTTGCAGTAACCGTTTACATGTTTAGGTTTCACTCTGTTTTCTCCTATATGGATACATGTAGTTGGAACTCTATATCAAACACGGTTTGTGCTAGCTCTTTGAAACTTGGCACAATAATGTAGTTCCAAGTTCTATCGCTATGGTTTGTGTGCTATTGATGTAGCCCCAAGCAGAGACTGACGACAATCACTTTCATTGAAAGGGGTTGCCAAGCTTCCAAAAAACTGCGAGTTTCCTGAAATCTCAGCAAACCTTTTTTCACTCAGTGTTGATGATACTTCCATTTAATGATCAGTACACCAATCCCACTTGGCTCACCAAATTTCGTTCTTCTAGGTTAAACCGTTCCTTTGCAGGAACCGTTTTCATGTTTAGGTTTCACTCTGTTTTCTCCTATATGGATACATGTAGTTGGAACTCTAAATCAAACACGGTTTGTGCTAGCTCTTTGAAGCTTGGCACAATAATGTAATTCCAAGTTCTATCGCTATGGTTTTTGTGCTATTGAAGTAGCCCCAAGCAGAGACTGACGAGAATCCCTTTCATAGAAAGGGGTTGCCAAGCTTCCAAAAAACTACAAGTTTCCTGAAATCTCAGCAAACATTTTTTCACCCAATCTTGATGATACTTGCAGGTAGTGATCAGTACACGAATCTCACTTGGCTCACTAAATTTCGTTCTTCTAGGTTAAACCGTACCTTTGCAGTAACCGTTTTCATGTTTAGGTTTCACTCTGTTTTCTCCTGGATGGATACATGTAGTTGGAACTCTAAATCAAACACGGTTTGTGCTAGCTCTTTGAAACTTGGCACAATAATGTAGTTCCAAGTTCTATCGCTATGGTTTGTGTGCTATTGAAGTAGCCCCAAGCAGAGACTGACGAGAATCCCTTTCATAGAAAGGGGTTGCCAAGCTTCCAAAAAACTACGAGTTTCCTGAAATCTCAGCAAACATTTTTTCACCCAATCTTGATGATACTTGCAGGTAGTGATCAGTACACGAGTCTCACTTGGCTCACTAAATTTCGTTCTTCTAGGTTAAACCGTACCTTTGCAGTAACCGTTTTCATGTTTAGGATTCACTCTGTTTTCTCCTAGATGGATACATGTAGTTGGAACTCTAAATCAAACACGGTTTGTGCTAGCTCTTTGAAACTTGGCACAATAATGTAGTTCCAAGTTCTATCGCTATGTGTTGTGTCCTATTGAAGTAGCCCCAAGCAGAGACTGACGAGAATCACTTTCATTGAAAGGGGTTGCCAGGCTTCCAACAAACTGCAAGTTTCCTGAAATCTCAGCAAACATTTTTTCACTCAGTCTTGATGATACTTCCATTTAATGATCAGTACACCAATCCCACTTGGCTCACCAAATTTCGTTCTTCTAGGTTAAACCGTACCTTTGCAGTAACAGTTTTCATGTTTAGGTTTCACTCTGTTTTCTCCTATATGGATACATGTAGTTGGAAGTCTAAATCAAACACGGTTTGTGCTAGATCTTTGAAACTTGGCACAATAATGTAGTTCCAAGTTCTATCGCTATGGTTTGTGTGCTATTGAAGTAGCCCCAAGCAGAGACTGACGAGAATCACTTTCATTGAAAGGGGTTGCCAAGCTTCCAAAAAACTACGAGTTTCCTGAAATCTCAGCAAACATTTTTTCACCCAATCTTGATGATACTTCCATTTAATGATCAGTACACCAATCCCACATGGCTCACCAAATTTCGTTCTTCTAGGTTAAACCGTTCCTTTGCAGTAACCGTTTTCATGTTTAGGTTTCACTCTGTTTTCTCCTATATGGATACATGTAGTTGGAACTCTAAATCAAACACGGTTTGTGCTAGCTCTTTGAAACTTGGCACAATAATGTAGTTCCAAGTTCTATCGCTATGGTTTGTGTGCTATTGAAGTAGCCCCAAGCAGAGACTGACGAGAATGCCTTTCATAGAAAGGGGTTGCCAGGCTTCCAAAAAACTGCGAGTTTCCTGAAATCTCAGCAAACATTTTTTCACCTAATCTTGATGATACTTGCAGGTAGTGATCAGTACACTAATGCCACTTGGCTCACCAAATTTCGTTCTTTTAGGTTAAACCGTACCTTTGCAGTAACCGTTTTCATGTTTAGGATTCACTCTGTTTTCTCCTAGATGGATACATGTAGTTGGAACTCTAAATCAAACACGGTTTGTGCTAGCTCTTTGAAACTTGGCACAATAATGTAGTTCCAAGTTCTATCGCTATGGTTTGTGTGCTATTGAAGTAGCCCCAAGCAGAGACTGACGAGAATCCCTTTCATAGAAAGGGGTTGCCAAGCTTCCAAAAAACTACGAGTTTCCTGAAATCTCAGCAAACATTTTTTCACCCAATCTTGATAATACTTGCAGGTAGTGATCAGTACACGAATCTCACTTGGCTCTCTAAATTTCGTTCTTCTAGGTTAAACCGTACCTTTGCAGTAACCGTTTTCATGTTTAGGTTTCACTCTGTTTTCTCCTAGATGGATACATGTAGTTGGAACTCTAAATCAAACACGGTTTGTGCTAGCTCTTTGAAACTTGGCACAATAATGTAGTTCCAAGTACTATCCCTATGGGTTGTGTGCTATTGAAGTAGCCCCAAGCAGAGACTGACGAGAATCACTTTCATTGAAAGGGGTTGCCAGGCTTCCAACAAACTGCGAGTTTCCGGAAATCTCAGCAAACATTTTTTCACTCAGTCTTGATGATACTTCCATTTAATGATCAGTACACCAATCCCACTAGGCTCACCAAATTTCGTTCTTCTAGGTTAAACGGTTCCTTTGCAGAAACCGTTTTCATATTTAGGTTTCACTCTGTTTTCTCCTATATGGATACATGTAGTTGGAACTCTAAATCAAACACGGTTTGTGCTAGCTCTTTGAAACTTGGCACAATAATGTAGTTCCAAGTTCTATCGCTATGGTTTGTGTGCTATTGAAGTAGCCCCAAGCAGAGACTGACGAGAACCACTTTCATTGAAGGGGGTTGCCAGGCATCCAGAAAACTGCGAGTTTCCTGAAATCTCAGCAAACATTTTTTCACCCAGTCTTGATGATACTTCCATTTAATGATCAGTACACCAATCCCACTTGGCTCCCAAATTTCGTTCTTCTAGGTTAAACCGTTCCTTTGCAGTAACCGTTTTCATGTTTAGGTTTCACTCTGTTTTCTCCTATATGGATACATGTATTTGGAAGTCTAAATCAAACACGGTTTGTGCTAGCTCTTTGAAACTTGGCACAATAATGTAGTTCCAACTTCTATCCCTATGGTTTGTGTGCTATTGAAGTAGCCCCAAGCAGAGACTGACGAGAATCCCTTTCATTGAAAGGGGTTGCCAGGCTTCCAAAAAACTGCGAGTTTCCTAAAATATCAGCAAACATTTTTTCCCCCAATCTTGATGATACTTGCAGGTAGTGATCAGTACACCAATCCCACTTGGCTCACCAAATTTTGTTCTTCTAGGTTAAACCGTTCCTTTGCAGTAACCGTTTACATGTTTAGGTTTCACTCTGTTTTCTCCTAGATGGATACATGTAGTTGGAACTCTAAATCAAACACGGTTTGTGCTAGCTCTTTGAAACTTGGCACAATAATGTAGTTCCAAGTTCTATCGCTATGGTTTGTGTGCTATTGAAGTAGCCCCAAGCAGAGACTGACGACAATCACTTTCATTGAAAGGGGTTGCCAAGCTTCCAAAACACTGCGAGTTTCCTGAAATCTCAGCAAACATTTTTTCACCCAATCTTGATGATACTGGCAGGTAGTGATCAGTACACGAATCACACTTGGCTCACTAAATTTCGTTCTTCTAGGTTAAACCGTTCCTTTGCAGTAACCGTTTTCATGTTTAGGTTTCACTCTGTTTTCTCCTATATGGATACATGTATTTGGAACTCTAAATCAAACACGGTTTGTGCTAGCTCTTTGAAACTTGGCACAATAATGTAATTCCAAGTTCTATCGCTATGGTTTTTGTGCTATTGAAGTAGCCCCAAGCAGAGACTGACGAGAATCCCTTTCATAGAAAGGGGTTGCCAAGCTTCCAAAAAACTACAAGTTTCCTGAAATCTCAGCAAACATTTTTTCACCCAATCTTGATGATACTTGCAGGTAGTGATCAGTATACGAATCTCACTTGGCTCACTAAATTTCGTTCTTCTAGGTTAAACCGTACCTTTGCAGTAACCGTTTTCATGTTTAGGTTTCACTCTGTTTTCTCCTAGATGGATACATGTAGTTGGAACTCTAAATCAAACACGGTTTGTGCTAGCTCTTTGAAACTTGGCACAATAATGTAGTTCCAAGTTCTATCGCTATGGTTTGTGTGCTATTGAAGTAGCCCCAAGCAGAGACTGACGAGAATCCCTTTCATAGAAAGGGGTTGCCAAGCTTCCAAAAAACTACGAGTTTCCTGAAATCTCAGCAAACATTTTTTCACCCAATCTTGATGATACTTGCAGGTAGTGATCAGTACACGAGTCTCACTTGGCTCACTAAATTTCATTCTTCTAGGTTAAACCGTACCTTTGCAGTAACCGTTTTCATGTTTAGGATTCACTCTGTTTTCTCCAAGATGGATACATGTAGTTGGAACTCTAAATCAAACACGGTTTGGGCTAGCTCTTTGAAACTTGGCACAATAATGTAGTTCCAAGTTCTATCGCTATGGTTTGTGTGCTATTGAAGTAGCCCCAAGCAGAGACTGACGAGAATCACTTTCATTGAAAGGGGTTGCCAGGCTTCCAACAAACTGCAAGTTTCCTGAAATCTCAGCAAACATTTTTTCACTCAGTCTTGATGATACTTCCATTTAATGATCAGTACACCAATCCCACTTGGCTCACCAAATTTCGTTCTTCTAGGTTAAACCGTTCCTTTGCAGTACCCGTTTTCATGTTTAGGTTTCACTCTGTTTTCTCCTATATGGATACATGTAGTTGGAACTCTAAATCAAACACGGTTTGTGCTAGCTCTTTGAAACTTGGCACAATAATGTAGTTCCAAGTTCTATCGCTATGGTTTGTGTGCTATTGAAGTAGCCCCAAGCAGAGACTGACGAGAATCCCTTTCATAGAAAGGGGTTGCTAGGCTTCCAAAAAACTGCGAGTTTCCTGAAATCTCAGCAAACATTTTTTCACCCAATCTTGATGATACTTGCAGGTAGTGATCAGTACACTAATCCCACTTGGCTCACCAAATTTCGTTCTTCTAGGTTAAACCGTACCTTTGCAGTAACCGTTTTCATGTTTAGGATTCACTCTGTTTTCTCCTAGATGGATACATGTAGTTGGAACTCTAAATCAAACACGGTTTGTGCTAGCTCTTTGAAACTTGGCACAATAATGTAGTTCCAAGTTCTATCGCTATGGGTTGTGTGCTATTGAAGTAGCCCCAAGCAGAGACTGACGAGATTCACTTTCATTCAAAGGGGTTGCCAGGCTTCCAACAAACTGCGAGTTTCCTGAAATCTCAGCAAACATTTTTTCACTCAGTCTTGATGATACTTCCATTTAATGATCAGTACACCAATCCCACTTGGCTCACCAAATTTCGTTCTTCTAGGTTAAACCGTTCCTTTGCAGTATCCGTTTTCATTTTTAGGTTTCACTCTGTTTTCTCCTATATGGATACATGTAGTTGGAACTCTAAATCAAACACGGTTTGTGCTAGCTCTTTGAAACTTGGCACAATAATGTAGTTCCAAGTTCTATCGCTATGGTTTGTGTGCTATTGAAGTAGCCCCAAGCAGAGACTGACGAGAATCACTTTAATTGAAAGGGGTTGCCAGGCTTCCAGAAAACTGCGAGTTTCCTGAAATCTCAGCAAACATTTTTTCACCCAATCTTGATGATACTTGCAGGTAGTGATCAGTACACGAATCACACTTGGCTCACTAAATTTCGTTCTTCTAGGTTAAACCGTTCCTTTGCAGTAACCGTTTTCATGTTTAGGTTTCACTCTGTTTTCTCCTATATTGATACATGTAGTTGGAACTCTAAATCAAACACGGTTTGTGCTAGCTCTTTGAAACTTGGCACAAAAATGTAGTTCCAATTCTATCGCTATGGTTTGTGTGCTATTGAAGTAGCCCCAAGCAGAGACTGACGAGAATCCCTTTCATTGAAAGGGGTTGCCAAGCTTCCAAAAAATTACGAGTTTCCTGAAATCTCAGCAAACATTTTTTCACCCAATCTTGATGATACTTCCATTTAATGATCAGTACACAAATCCAACTTGGCCACCAAATTTCGTTCTTCTAGGTTAAACCGTTCCTTTGCAGTACCCGTTTTCATGTTTAGGTTTCACTCTGTTTTCTCCTATATGGATACATGTAGTTGGAACTCTAAATCAAACACGGTTTGTGCTAGCTCTTTGAAACTTGGCACAATAATGTAGTTCCAAGTTCTATCGCTATGGTTTGTGTGCTATTGAAGTAGCCCCAAGCAGAGACTGACGAGAATCCCTTTCATAGAAAGGGGTTGCCAGGCTTCCAAAAAACAGCGAGTTTCCTGAAATCTCAAAAAACATTTTTTCACCCAATCTTGATGATACTTGCAGGTAGTGATCAGTACACTAATCCCACTTGGCTCACCAAATTTCGTTCTTCTAGGTTAAACCGTTCATTTGCAATAACCGTTTTCATGTTTAGGTTTCACTCTGTTTTCTCCTATATGGATACATGTAGTTGTAACTCTAAATCAAACAGGGTTTGTGCTAGCTCTTTGAAACTTGGCACAATAATGTAGTTCCAAGTTCTTTCGCTATGGTTTGTGTGCTATTGAAGTAGCCCCAAGCAGAGACTGACGAGAATACCTTTCATAGAAAGGGGTTGCCAAGCTTCCAAAAAACTACGAGTTTCCTGAAATCTCAGCAAACATTTTTTCACCCAAACTTGATGATACTTGCAGGTAGTGATCAGTACACGAATCTCACTTGGCTCACTGAATTTCGTTCTTTTAGGTTAAACCGTACGTTTGCAGTAACCGTTTTCATGTTTAGGTTTCACTCTGTTTTCTCCTATATGGATACATGTAGTTGGAACTCTAAATCAAACACGGTTTGTGCTAGCTCTTTGAAACTTGGCACAATAATATAGTTCCAAGTTCTATCGCTATGGGTTGTGTGCAATTGAAGTAGCCCCAAGCAGAGACTGACGAGAATCACTTTCATTGAAAGGGGTTGCCAGGCTTCCAACAAACTGAGAGTTTCCTGAAATCTCAGCAAACATTTTTTCACTCAGTCTTGATGATACTTCCATTTAATGATCAGTACACCAATAACACTTGGCTAACCAAATTTCGTTCTTCTAGGTTAAACCGTTCCTTTGCAGTAACCGTTTTCATGTTTAGGTTTCACTCTGTTTTCTCCTATATGGATACATGTAGTTGGAACTCTAAATCAAACACGGTTTGTGCTAGCTCTTTGAACCTTGGCACAATAATGTAGTTCCAAGTTCTATCGCTATGGTTTGTGTGCTATTGAAGTAGCCCCAAGCAGAGACTGACGAGAATCCCTTTCATTGAAAGGGGTTGCCAGGCTTCCAAAAAACTGCGAGTTTCCTAAAATATCAGCAAACATTTTTTCCCCCAATCTTGATGATACTTGCAGGTAGTGATCAGTACCACAATCCCACTTGGCTCACCAAATTTCGTTCTTCTAGGTTAAACCGTTCCTTTGCAGTAACCGTTTACATGTTTAGGTTTCACTCTGTTTTCTCCTATATGGATACATGTAGTTGGAACTCTATATCAAACACGGTTTGTGCTAGCTCTTTGAAACTTGGCACAATAATGTAGTTCCAAGTTCTATCGCTATGGTTTGTGTGCTATTGATGTAGCCCCAAGCAGAGACTGACGACAATCACTTTCATTGAAAGGGGTTGCCAAGCTTCCAAAAAACTGCGAGTTTCCTGAAATCTCAGCAAACCTTTTTTCACTCAGTGTTGATGATACTTCCATTTAATGATCAGTACACCAATCCCACTTGGCTCACCAAATTTCGTTCTTCTAGGTTAAACCGTTCCTTTGCAGGAACCGTTTTCATGTTTAGGTTTCACTCTGTTTTCTCCTATATGGATACATGTAGTTGGAACTCTAAATCAAACACGGTTTGTGCTAGCTCTTTGAAGCTTGGCACAATAATGTAATTCCAAGTTCTATCGCTATGGTTTTTGTGCTATTGAAGTAGCCCCAAGCAGAGACTGACGAGAATCCCTTTCATAGAAAGGGGTTGCCAAGCTTCCAAAAAACTACAAGTTTCCTGAAATCTCAGCAAACATTTTTTCACCCAATCTTGATGATACTTGCAGGTAGTGATCAGTACACGAATCTCACTTGGCTCACTAAATTTCGTTCTTCTAGGTTAAACCGTACCTTTGCAGTAACCGTTTTCATGTTTAGGTTTCACTCTGTTTTCTCCTGGATGGATACATGTAGTTGGAACTCTAAATCAAACACGGTTTGTGCTAGCTCTTTGAAACTTGGCACAATAATGTAGTTCCAAGTTCTATCGCTATGGTTTGTGTGCTATTGAAGTAGCCCCAAGCAGAGACTGACGAGAATCCCTTTCATAGAAAGGGGTTGCCAAGCTTCCAAAAAACTACGAGTTTCCTGAAATCTCAGCAAACATTTTTTCACCCAATCTTGATGATACTTGCAGGTAGTGATCAGTACACGAGTCTCACTTGGCTCACTAAATTTCGTTCTTCTAGGTTAAACCGTACCTTTGCAGTAACCGTTTTCATGTTTAGGATTCACTCTGTTTTCTCCTAGATGGATACATGTAGTTGGAACTCTAAATCAAACACGGTTTGTGCTAGCTCTTTGAAACTTGGCACAATAATGTAGTTCCAAGTTCTATCGCTATGTGTTGTGTCCTATTGAAGTAGCCCTAAGCAGAGACTGACGAGAATCACTTTCATTGAAAGGGGTTGCCAGGCTTCCAACAAACTGCAAGTTTCCTGAAATCTCAGCAAACATTTTTTCACTCAGTCTTGATGATACTTCCATTTAATGATCAGTACACCAATCCCACTTGGCTCACCAAATTTCGTTCTTCTAGGTTAAACCGTACCTTTGCAATAACAGTTTTCATGTTTAGGTTTCACTCTGTTTTCTCCTATATGGATACATGTAGTTGGAAGTCTAAATCAAACACGGTTTGTGCTAGATCTTTGAAACTTGGCACAATAATGTAGTTCCAAGTTCTATCGCTATGGTTTGTGTGCTATTGAAGTAGCCCCAAGCAGAGACTGACGAGAATCACTTTCATTGAAAGGGGTTGCCAAGCTTCCAAAAAACTACGAGTTTCCTGAAATCTCAGCAAACATTTTTCACCCAATCTTGATGATACTTCCATTTAATGATCAGTACACCAATCCCACATGGCTCACCAAATTTCGTTCTTCTAGGTTAAACCGTTCCTTTGCAGTAACCGTTTTCATGTTTAGGTTTCACTCTGTTTTCTCCTATATGGATACATGTAGTTGGAACTCTAAATCAAACACGGTTTGTGCTAGCTCTTTGAAACTTGGCACAATAATGTAGTTCCAAGTTCTATCGCTATGGTTTGTGTGCTATTGAAGTAGCCCCAAGCAGAGACTGACGAGAATGCCTTTCATAGAAAGGGGTTGCCAGGCTTCCAAAAAACTGCGAGTTTCCTGAAATCTCAGCAAACATTTTTTCACCTAATCTTGATGATACTTGCAGGTAGTGATCAGTACACTAATGCCACTTGGCTCACCAAATTTCGTTCTTTTAGGTTAAACCGTACCTTTGCAGTAACCGTTTTCATGTTTAGGATTCACTCTGTTTTCTCCTAGATGGATACATGTAGTTGGAACTCTAAATCAAACACGGTTTGTGCTAGCTCTTTGAAACTTGGCACAATAATGTAGTTCCAAGTTCTATCGCTATGTGTTGTGTCCTATTGAAGTAGCCCCAAGCAGAGACTGACGAGAATCACTTTCATTGAAAGGGGTTGCCAGGCTTCCAACAAACTGCGAGTTTCCTGAAATCTCAGCAAACATTTTTTCACTCAGTCTTGATGATACTTCCATTTAATGATCAGTACACCAATCCCACTTGGCTCACCAAATTTCGTTCTTCTAGGTTAAACCGTACCTTTGCAGTAACAGTTTTCATGTTTAGGTTTCACTCTGTTTTCTCCTATATGGATACATGTAGTTGGAAGTCTAAATCAAACACGGTTTGTGCTAGATCTTTGAAACTTGGCACAATAATGTAGTTCCAAGTTCTATCGCTATGGTTTGTGTGCTATTGAAGTAGCCCCAAGCAGAGACTGACGAGAATCACTTTCATTGAAAGGGGTTGCCAAGCTTCCAAAAAACTACGAGTTTCCTGAAATCTCAGCAAACATTTTTTCACCCAATCTTGATGATACTTGCATTTAATGATCAGTACACCAATCCCACTTGGCTCACCAAATTTCGTTCTTCTAGGTTAAACCGTTCCTTTGCAGTAACCGTTTTCATGTTTAGGTTTCACTCTGTTTTCTCCTATATGGATACATGTAGTTGGAACTCTAAATCAAACACGGTTTGTGCTAGCTCTTTGAAACTTGGCACAATAATGTAGTTCCAAGTTCTATCGCTATGGTTTGTGTGCTATTGAAGTAGCCCCAGCAGAGACTGACGAGAATCCCTTTCATAGAAAGGGGTTGCCAGGCTTCCAGAAAACTGCGAGTTTCCTGAAATCTCAGCAAACATTTTTTCACCCAATCTTGATGATACTTGCAGGTAGTGATCAGTACACGAATCACACTTGGCTCACTAAATTTCGTTCTTCTAGGTTAAACCGTTCCTTTGCAGTAACCGTTTTCATGTTTAGGTTTCACTCTGTTTTCTCCTATATTGATACATGTAGTTGGAACTCTAAATCAAACACGGTTTGTGCTAGCTCTTTGAAACTTGGCACAAAAATGTAGTTCCAATTCTATCGCTATGGTTTGTGTGCTATTGAAGTAGCCCCAAGCAGAGACTGACGAGAATCCCTTTCATTGAAAGGTGTTGCCAAGCTTCCAAAAAATTACGAGTTTCCTGAAATCTCAGCAAACATTTTTTCACCCAATCTTGATGATACTTCCATTTAATGATCAGTACACAAATCCAACTTGGCCACCAAATTTCGTTCTTCTAGGTTAAACCGTTCCTTTGCAGTACCCGTTTTCATGTTAGGTTTCACTCTGTTTTCTCCTATATGGATACATGTAGTTGGAACTCTAAATCAAACACGGTTTGTGCTAGCTCTTTGAAACTTGGCACAATAATGTAGTTCCAAGTTCTATCGCTATGGTTTGTGTGCTATTGAAGTAGCCCCAAGCAGAGACTGACGAGAATCCCTTTCATAGAAAGGGGTTGCCAGGCTTCCAAAAAACAGCGAGTTTCCTGAAATCTCAAAAAACATTTTTTCACCCAATCTTGATGATACTTGCAGGTAGTGATCAGTACACGAATCACACTTGGCTCACCAAATTTCGTTCTTCTAGGTTAAACCGTTCATTTGCAATAACCGTTTTCATGTTTAGGTTTCACTCTGTTTTCTCCTATATGGATACATGTAGTTGTAACTCTAAATCAAACAGGGTTTGTGCTAGCTCTTTGAAACTTGGCACAATAATGTAGTTCCAAGTTCTTTCGCTATGGTTTGTGTGCTATTGAAGTAGCCCCAAGCAGAGACTGACGAGAATACCTTTCATAGAAAGGGGTTGCCAAGCTTCCAAAAAACTACGAGTTTCCTGAAATCTCAGCAAACATTTTTTCACCCAAACTTGATGATACTTGCAGGTAGTGATCAGTACACGAATCTCACTTGGCTCACTGAATTTCGTTCTTTTAGGTTAAACCGTACGTTTGCAGTAACCGTTTTCATGTTTAGGTTTCACTCTGTTTTCTCCTATATGGATACATGTATTTGGAACTCTAAATCAAACACGGTTTGTGCTAGCTCTTTGAAACTTGGCACAATAATATAGTTCCAAGTTCTATCGCTATGGGTTGTGTGCTATTGAAGTAGCCCCAAGCAGAGACTGACGAGAATCACTTTCATTGAAAGGGGTTGCCAGGCTTCCAACAAACTGAGAGTTTCCTGAAATCTCAGCAAACATTTTTTCACTCAGTCTTGATGATACTTCCATTTAATGATCAGTACACCAATAACACTTGGCTAACCAAATTTCGTTCTTCTAGGTTAAACCGTTCCTTTGCAGTAACCGTTTACATGTTTAGGTTTCACTCTGTTTTCTCCTATATGGATACATGTAGTTGGAACTCTATATCAAACACGGTTTGTGCTAGCTCTTTGAAACTTGGCACAATAATGTAGTTCCAAGTTCTATCGCTATGGTTTGTGTGCTATTGATGTAGCCCCAAGCAGAGACTGATGAGAATCACTTTCATTGAAAGGGGTTGCCAGGCTTCCAACAAACTGAGAGTTTCCTGAAATCTCAGCAAACATTTTTTCACTCAGTCTTGATGATACTTCCATTTAATGATCAGTACACCAATAACACTTGGCTAACCAAATTTCGTTCTTCTAGGTTAAACCGTTCCTTTGCAGTAACCGTTTTCATGTTTAGGTTTCACTCTGTTTTCTCCTATATGGATACATGTAGTTGGAACTCTAAATCAAACACGGTTTGTGCTAGCTCTTTGAAACTTGGCACAATAATGTAGTTCCAAGTTCTATCGCTATGGTTTGTGTGCTATTGAAGTAGCCCCAAGCAGAGACTGACGAGAATCCCTTTCATTGAAAGGGGTTGCCAGGCTTCCAAAAAACTGCGAGTTTCCTAAAATATCAGCAAACATTTTTTCCCCCAATCTTGATGATACTTGCAGGTAGTGATCAGTACCCCAATCCCACTTGGCTCACCAAATTTCGTTCTTCTAGGTTAAACCGTTCCTTTGCAGTAACCGTTTACATGTTTAGGTTTCATTCTGTTTTCTCCTATATGGATACATGTAGTTGGAACTCTAAATCAAACACGGTTTGTGCTAGCTCTTTGAAACTTGGCACAATAATGTAGTTCCAAGTTCTATCGCTATGGTTTGTGTGCTATTGATGTAGCCCCAAGCAGAGACTGACGACAATCACTTTCATTGAAAGGGGTTGCCAAGCTTCCAAAAAACTGCGAGTTTCCTGAAATCTCAGCAAACCTTTTTTCACTCAGTGTTGATGATACTTCCATTTAATGATCAGTACACCAATCCCACTTGGCTCACCAAATTTCGTTCTTCTAGGTTAAACCGTTGCTTTGCAGGAACCGTTTTCATGTTTAGGTTTCACTCTGTTTTCTCCTATATGGATACATGTAGTTGGAACTCTAAATCAAACACGGTTTGTGCTAGCTCTTTGAAACTTGGCACAATAATGTAATTCCAAGTTCTATCGCTATGGTTTTTGTGCTATTGAAGTAGCCCCAAGCAGAGACTGACGAGAATCCCTTTCATAGAAAGGGGTTGCCAAGCTTCCAAAAAACTACAAGTTTCCTGAAATCTCAGCAAACCTTTTTTCACCCAATCTTGATGATACTTGCAGGTAGTTATCAGTACACGAATATCACTTGGCTCACTAAATTTCGTTCTTCTAGGTTAAACCGTACCTTTGCAGTAACCGTTTTCATGTTTAGGTTTCACTCTGTTTTCTCCTAGATGGATACATGTAGTTGGAACTCTAAATCAAACACGGTTTGTGCTAGCTCTTTGAAACTTGGCACAATAATGTAGTTCCAAGTTCTATCGCTATGGTTTGTGTGCTATTGAAGTAGCCCCAAGCAGAGACTGACGAGAATCCCTTTCATAGAAAGGGGTTGCCAAGCTTCCAAAAAACTACGAGTTTCCTGAAATCTCAGCAAACATTTTTTCACCCAATCTTGATGATCCTTGCAGGTAGTGATCAGTACACGAGTCTCACTTGGCTCACTAAATTTCGTTCTTCTAGGTTAAACCGTACCTTTGCAGTAACCGTTTTCATGTTTAGGATTCACTCTGTTTTCTCCTAGATGGATACATGTAGTTGGAACTCTAAATCAAACACGGTTTGTGCTAGCTCTTTGAAACTTGGCACAATAATGTAGTTCCAAGTTCTATCGCTATGTGTTGTGTCCTATTGAAGTAGCCCCAAGCAGAGACTGACGAGAATCACTTTCATTGAAAGGGGTTGCCAGGCTTCCAACAAACTGCAAGTTTCCTGAAATCTCAGCAAACATTTTTTCACTCAGTCTTGATGATACTTCCATTTAATGATCAGTACACCAATCCCACTTGGCTCACCAAATTTCGTTCTTCTAGGTTAAACCGTACCTTTGCAGTAACAGTTTTCATGTTTAGGTTTCACTCTGTTTTCTCCTATATGGATACATGTAGTTGGAAGTCTAAATCAAACACGGTTTGTGCTAGCTCTTTGAAACTTGGCACAATAATGTAGTTCCAAGTTCTATCGCTATGGTTTGTGTGCTATTGAAGTAGCCCCAAGCAGAGACTGACGAGAATCAATTTCATTGAAAGGGGTTGCCAAGCTTCCAAAAAACTACGAGTTTCCTGAAATCTCAGCAAACATTTTTTCACCCAATCTTGATGATACTTCCATTTAATGATCAGTACACCAATCCCACTTGGCTCACCAAATTTCGTTCTTCTAGGTTAAACCGTTCCTTTGCAGTAACCGTTTTCATGTTTAGGTTTCACTCTGTTTTCTCCTATATGGATACATGTAGTTGGAACTCTAAATCAAACACGGTTTGTGCTAGCTCTTTGAAACTTGGCACAATAATGTAGTTCCAAGTTCTATCGCTATGGTTTGTGTGCTATTGAAGTAGCCCCAAGCAGAGACTGACGAGAATCCCTTTCATAGAAAGGGGTTGCCAGGCTTCCAAAAAACTGCGAGTTTCCTGAAATCTCAGCAAACATTTTTTCACCTAATCTTGATGATACTTGCAGGTAGTGATCAGTACACTAATCCCACTTGGCTCACCAAATTTCGTTCTTCTATGTTAAACCGTACCTTTGCAGTAACCGTTTTCATGTTTAGGATTCACTCTGTTTTCTCCTAGATGGATACATGTAGTTGGAACTCTAAATCAAACACGGTTTGTGCTAGCTCTTTGAAACTTGGCACAATAATGTAGTTCCAAGTTCTATCGCTATGTGTTGTGTCCTATTGAAGTAGCCCCAAGCAGAGACTGACGAGAATCACTTTCATTGAAAGGGGTTGCCAGGCTTCCAACAAACTGCGAGTTTCCTGAAATCTCAGCAAACATTTTTTCACTCAGTCTTGATGATACTTCCATTTAATGATCAGTACACCAATCCCACTTGGCTCACCAAATTTCGTTCTTCTAGGTTAAACCGTACCTTTGCAGTAACAGTTTTCATGTTTAGGTTTCACTCTGTTTTCTCCTATATGGATACATGTAGTTGGAAGTCTAAATCAAACACGGTTTGTGCTAGATCTTTGAAACTTGGCACAATAATGTAGTTCCAAGTTCTATCGCTATGGTTTGTGTGCTATTGAAGTTGCCCCAAGCAGAGACTGACGAGAATCACTTTCATTGAAAGGGGTTGCCAAGCTTCCAAAAAACTACGAGTTTCCTGAAATCTCAGCAAACATTTTTTCACCCAATCTTGATGATACTTCCATTTAATGATCAGTACACCAATCCCACTTGGCTCACCAAATTTCGTTCTTCTAGGTTAAACCGTTCCTTTGCAGTAACCGTTTTCATGTTTAGGTTTCACTCTGTTTTCTCCTATATGGATACATGTAGTTGGAACTCTAAATCAAACACGGTTTGTGCTAGCTCTTTGAAACTTGGCACAATAATGTAGTTCCAAGTTCTATCGCTATGGTTTGTGTGCTATTGAAGTAGCCCCAAGCAGAGACTGACGAGAATCCCTTTCATAGAAAGGGGTTGCCAGGCTTCCAAAAAACTGCGAGTTTCCTGAAATCTCAGCAAACATTTTTTCATCTAATCTTGATGATACTTGCAGGTAGTGATCAGTACACTAATCCCACTTGGCTCACCAAATTTCGTTCTTCTAGGTTAAACCGTACCTTTGCAGTAACCGTTTTCATGTTTAGGATTCACTCTGTTTTCTCCTAGATGGATACATGTAGTTGGAACTCTAAATCAAACACGGTTTGTGCTAGCTCTTTGAAACTTGGCACAATAATGTAGTTCCAAGTTCTATCGCTATGTGTTGTGTCCTATTGAAGTAGCCCCAAGCAGAGACTGACGAGAATCACTTTCATTCAAAGGGGTTGCCAGGCTTCCAACAAACTGCGAGTTTCCTGAAATCTCAGCAAACATTTTTTCACTCAGTCTTGATGATACTTCCATTTAATGATCAGTACACCAATCCCACTTGGCTCACCAAATTTCGTTCTTCTAGGTTAAACCGTTCCTTTGCAGTAACCGTTTTCATGTTTAGGTTTCACTCTGTTTTCTCCTATATGGATACATGTAGTTGGAACTCTAAATCAAACACGGTTTGTGCTAGCTCTTTGAAACTTGGCACAATAATGTAGTTCCAAGTTCTATCGCTATGGTTTGTGTGCTATTGAAGTAGCCCCATGCAGAGACTGACGAGAATCCCTTTCATAGAAAGGGGTTGCCAGGCTTCCAAAAAACTGCGAGTTTCCTGAAATCTCAGCAAACATTTTTTCACCCAATCTTGATGATACTTGCAGGTAGTGATCAGTACACCAATCCCACTTGGCTCACCAAATTTCGTTCTTCTAGGTTAAACCGTTCCTTTGCAGTAACCGTTTTCATGTTTAGGTTTCACTCTGTTTTCTCCTATATAGATACATGTAGTTGTAACGCTAAATCAAACACGGTTTGTGCTAGCTCTTTGAAACTTGGCACAATAATGTAGTTCCAAGTTCTATCGCTATGGTTTGTGTGCTATTGAAGTAGCCCCAAGCAGAGACTGACGAGAATCCCTTTCATTGAAATGGGTTGCCAAGCTTCCAAAAAACTACGAGTTTCCTGAAATCTCAGCAAACATTTCTTCACCCAATATTGATGATACTTCCATTTAATGATCAGTACCCCAATCCCACTTGGCTCATCAAATTTCGTTTTCTAGGTTAAACCGTTCCTTTGCAGTAACCGTTTTCATGTTTAGATTTCACTCTGTTTTCTCCTATATGGATACATGTAGTTGGAACTCTAAATCAAACACGGTTTGTGCTAGCTCTTTGAAACTTGGCACAATAATGTAGTTCCAAGTTCTATCGCTATGGTTTGTGTGCTATTGAAGTAGCCCCAAGCAGAGACTGACGAGAATCCCTTTCATTGAAAGGGGTTGGCAAGGTTCCAAAAAACTACGTGTTTCCTGAAATCTCAGCAAACATTTTTTCACCCAATCTTGATGATATTTCCATTTAATGATCAGTACACCAATCCCACTTGGCTCACCAAATTTCGTTCTTCTAGGTTAAACCGTTCCTTTGCAGTAACCGTTTTCATGTTTAGGTTTCACTCTGTTTTCTCCTATATGGATACATGCAGTTGGAACTCTAAATCAAACACGGTTTGTGCTAGCTCTTTGAAACTTGGCACAATAATGTAGTTCCAAGTTCTATCGCTATGGTTTGTGTGCTATTGAAGTAGCCCCAAGCAGAGACTGACGAGAATCCCTTTCATTGAAAGGGGTTGGCAAGCTTCCAAAAAACTACGAGTTTCCTGAAATCTCACCAAACATTTTTTCACTCAAACTTGATGATACTTCCATTTAATGATCAGTACACCAATCCCACTTGGCTAACCAAATTTCGTTCTTCTTGGTTCAACCGTTCCTTTGCAGTACCCGTTTTCATGTTTAGGTTTCACTCTGTTTTCTCCTATAAGGATACATGTAGTTGGAACTCTAAATCAAACACGGTTTGTGCTAGCTCTTTGAAACTTGGCACAATAATGTAGTTCCAAGTTCTATCGCTATGGTTTGTGTGCTATTGAAGTAGCCCCAAGCAGAGACTGACGAGAATCCCTTTCATTGAAAGGGGTTGCCAGGCTTCCAAAAAACTGCGAGTTTCCTGAATTCTCAGCAAATATTTTTTCACCCAATCTTGATGATACTTGCAGGTAGTGATCAGTACACTAATCCCACTTGGCTCACCAAATTTCGTTCTTCTAGGTTAAACCGTTCATTTGCAATAACCGTT
This sequence comes from Urocitellus parryii, assembly GCF_045843805.1. NCBI lineage: Eukaryota > Metazoa > Chordata > Mammalia > Rodentia > Sciuridae > Urocitellus > Urocitellus parryii. The sequence continues at coordinate 21,475 of NW_027553142.1, forward strand.
TTCATGTTTAGGTTTCACTGAGTTTTCTCCTATATGGATACATGTAGTTGGAACTCTAAATCAAACACGGTTTGTGCTAGCTCTTTGAAACTTGGCACAATAATGTAGTTCCAAGTTCTATCGCTATGGTTTGTGTGCTACTGAAGTAGCCCCAAGCAGAGACTGACGAGAATCCCTTTCATTGAAAGGGGTTGCCAAGCTTCCAAAAAACTACGAGTTTCCTGAAATCTCAGCAAACATTTTTTCACCCAATCTTGATGATACTTCCATTTAATGATCAGTACACCAATCCCACTTGGCTCACCATATTTCGTTCTTCTAGGTTAAACCGTTCCTTTGCAGTAACCGTTTACATGTTTAGGTTTCACTCTGTTTTCTCCTATATGGATACATGTAGTTGGAACTCTAAATCAAACACGGTTTGTGCTAGCTCTTTGAAACTTGGCACAATAATGTAGTTCCAAGTTCTATCGCTATGGTTTGTGTGCTATTGAAGTAGCCCCAAGCAGAGACTGATGACAATCACTTTCATTGAAAGGGGTTGCCAAGCTTCCAAAAAACTGCGAGTTTCCTGAAATCCCAGCAAACCTTTTTTCACTCAGTGTTGATGATACTTCCATTTAATGATCAGTACACCAATCCCACTTGGCTCACCAAATTTCGTTCTTCTAGGTTAAACCGTTCCTTTGCAGTAACCGTTTTCATGTCTAGGTTTCACTCTGTTTTATCCTATATTGATACATGTAGTTGGAACTCTAAATCAAACACGGTTTGTGCTAGCTCTTTGAAACTTGGCACAATAATGTAGTTCCAAGTTCTATCGCTATGGTTTGTGTGCTATTGAAGTAGCCCCAAGCAGAGACTGACGAGAATCCCTTTCATTGAAAGGTGTTGGCAAGCTTCCAAAAAACTACGAGTTTCCTGAAATCTCAGCAAACATTTTTTCACCCAATCTTGATGATACTTCCATTTAATGATCAGTACACCAATCCCACTTGGCTCACCAAATTTCGTTCTTCTAGGTTAAACCGTTCCTTTGCAGTAACCGTTTACATGTTTAGGTTTCACTCTGTTTTCTCCTATATGGATACATGCAGTTGGAACTCTAAATCAAACACGGTTTGTGCTAGCTCTTTGAAACGTGGCACAATAATGTAGTTCCAAGTTCTATCGCTATGGGTTGTGTGCTATTGAAGTAGACCCAAGCAGAGACTGACGAGAATCACTTTCATTGAAAGGGTTGCCAGGCTTCCAAAAAACTGCGAGTTTCCTGAAATCCCAGCAAACATTTTTTCACTCAGTGTTGATGATACTTCCATTTAATGACCAGTACACCAATCCCACTTGACTAACCAAATTTCGTTCTTCTAGGTTAAACCGTTCCTTTGCAGTAACCGTTTTCATGTTTAGGTTTCACTCTGTTTTCTCCTATATGGATACATGTAGTTGGAACTCTAAATCAAACACGGTTTGTTCTAGCTCTTTGAAACTTGGCACAATAATGTAGTTCCAAGTTCTATCGCTATGGTTTGTGTGCTATTGAAGTAGCCCCAAGCAGAGACTGAAGACAATCCCTTTCATTGAAAGGTGTTGGCAAGCTTCCAAAAAACTACGAGTTTCCTGAAATCTCAGCAAACATTTTTTCACCCAATCTTGATGATACTTCCATTTAATGATCAGTACACCAATCCCACTTGGCTCACTAAATTTCGTTCTTCTAGGTTAAACCGTTCCTTTGCAGTAACCGTTTTCATGTTTAGATTTCACTCTGTTTTCTCCTATATGGATACATGTAGTTGGAACTCTAAATCAAACACGGTTTGTGCTAGCTCTTTGAAACTTGGCACAATAATGTAGTTCCAAGTTCTATCGCTATGGGTTGTGTGCTATTGAAGTAGACCCAAGCAGAGACTGACGAGAATCACTTTCATTGAAAGGGTTGCCAGGCTTCCAAAAAACTGCGAGTTTCCTGAAATCCCAGCAAACATTTTTTCACTCAGTGTTGATGATACTTCCATTTAATGACCAGTACACCAATCCCACTTGACTCACCAAATTTCGTTCTTCTAGGTTAAACCGTTCCTTTGCAGTAACCGTTTTCATGTTTAGGTTTCACTCTGTTTTCTCCTATATGGATACATGTAGTTGGAACTCAAAATCAAACACGGTTTGTTCTAGCTCTTTGAAACTTGGCACAATAATGTAGTTCCAAGTTCTATCGCTATGGTTTGTGTGCTATTGAAGTAGCCCCAAGCAGAGACTGAAGACAATCCCTTTCATTGAAAGGTGTTGGCAAGCTTCCAAAAAACTACGAGTTTCCTGAAATCTCAGCAAACATTTTTTCACCCAATCTTGATGATACTTCCATTTAATGATCAGTACACCAATCCCACTTGGCTCACTAAATTTCGTTCTTCTAGGTTAAACCGTTCCTTTGCAGTAACCGTTTTCATGTTTAGATTTCACTCTGTTTTCTCCTATATGGATACATGTAGTTGGAACTCTAAATCAAACACGGTTTGTGCTAGCTCTTTGAAACTTGGAACAATAATGCAGTTCCAAGTTCTATCGCTATGGTTTGTGTGCTATTGAAGAAGCCCCAAGCAGAGACTGACGAGAATCCCTTTCATTGAAAGGGGTTGCCAGGCTTCCAAAAAAACTGCGATTTTCCTGAAATCTCACCAAATATTTTTTCACCCAATCTTGATGATACTTGCAGGTAGTGATCAGTACAGTAATCCTATTGGCTCACCAAATTTCGTTCTTCTAGGTTAAACCGTTCATTTGCAATAACCATTTTCATGTTTAGGTTTCACTCTGTTTTCTCCTATATGGATACATGTAGTTGGAACTCTAAATCAAACACGGTTTGTGCTAGGTCTTTGAAACTTGGCACAATAATGTAGTTCCAAGTTCTATTGCTATGGTTTGTGTGCTATTGAAGTAGCCCCAAGCAGAGACTGACAAGAATCCCTTTCATTGAAAGGGGTTGCCAAGCTTCCAAAAAACTACGAGTTTCCTGAAATCTCAGCAAACATTTTTTCACCCAATCTTGATGATACTTCCATTTAATGATCAGTACACCAATCCCACTTGGCTCACTAAATTTCGTTCTTCTAGGTTAAACCGTTCCTTTGCAGGAACCGTTTTCATGTTTAGATTTCACTCTGTTTTCTCCTATATGGATACATGTAGTTGGAACTCTAAATCAAACATGGTTTGTGCTAGCTCTTTGAAACTTGGCACAATAATATAGTTCCAAGTTCTATCACTATGGCTTGTGTGCTATTGAAGAAGCCCCAAGCAGAGACTGACGAGAATCCCTTTCATTGAAAGGGGTTGCCAAGCTTCCAAAACACTGCGAGTTTCCTGAAATCTCAGCAAACATTTTTTCACCCAATCTTGATGATACTTGCAGGTAGTGATCAGTACACGAATCACACTTGGCTCACTAAATTTCGTTCTTCTAGGTTAAACCGTTCCTTTGCAGTAACCGTTTTCATGTTTAGGTTTCACTCTGTTTTCTCCTATATGGATACATGTAGTTGGAACTCTAAATCAAACACGGTTTGTGCTAGCTCTTTGAAACTTGGCACAATAATGTAGTTCCAAGTTCTATCGCTATGGTTTGTGTGCTATTGAAGTAGCCCCAAGCAGAGACTGACGAGAATCCCTTTCATTGAAAGGGGTTGCCAAGCTTCCAAAAAACTACGAGTTTCCTGAAATCTCAGCAAACATTTTTTTCACCCAATCTTGATGATACTTCCATTTAATGGTCAGTACACCAATCCCACTTGGCTCACCAAATTTCGTTCTTCTAGGTTAAACCGTTCCTTTGCAGTAACCGTTTTCATGTTTAGGTTTCACTATGTTTTCTCCTAGATGGATACATGTAGTTGGAACTCTAAATCAAACACGGTTTGTGCTAGCTCTTTGAAACTTGGCACAATAATGTAGTTCCAAGTTCTATCGCTATGGGTTGTGTGCTATTGAAGTAGCCCCAAGCAGAGACTGACGAGAATCCCTTTCATAGAATGGGGTTGTCAAGCTTCCAAAAAACTACGAGTTTCCTGAAATCTCAGCAAACATTTTTTCACCCAATCTTGATGATACTTCCATTTAATGAGCAGTACACCAATCCCACTTGGCTCACCAAATTTCGTTCTTCTAGGTTAAACCGTTCCTTTGCAGTAACCGTTTTCATGTTTAGGTTTCACTCTGTTTTCTCCTATATGGATACATGTAGTTGGAACTCTAAATCAAACACGGTTTGTGCTAGCTCTTTGAAACTTGGCACAATAATGTAGTTCCAAGTTCTATCACTATGGCTTGTGTGCTATTGAAGAAGCCCCAAGCAGAGACTGAAGAGAATCCCTTTCATTGAAAGGGGTTGCCAAGCTTCCAAAATACTACGAGTTTCCTGAAACCTCAGCAAACATTTTTTCACCCAATCTTGATGATACTTGCAGGTAGTGATCAGTACACGAATCACACTTGGCTCACTAAATTTCGTTCTTCTAGGTTAAACCGTTCCTTTGCAGTAACCGTTTTCATGTTTAGGTTTCACTCTGTTTTCTCCTATATGGATACATGTAGTTGGAACTCTAAATCAAACACGGTTTGTGCTAGCTCTTTGAAACTTGGCACAATAATGTAGTTCCACGTTCTATCGCTATGGTTTGTGTGCTATTGAAGTAGCCCCAAGCAGAGACTGACGAGAATCCCTTTCATTGAAAGGGGTTGCCAAGCTTCCAAAAAACTGCGAGTTTCCAGAAATCTCAGCAAACATTTTTTCAGCCAATCTTGATGATACTTCCATTTAATGGTCAGTACACCAATCCCACTTGGCTCACCAAATTTCGTTCTTCTAGGTTAAACCGTTCCTTTGCAGTAACCGTTTTCATGTTTAGGTTTCACTATGTTTTCTCCTAGATGGATACATGTAGTTGGAACTCTAAATCAAACACGGTTTGTGCTAGCTCTTTGAAACTTGGCACAATAATGTAGTTCCAAGTTCTATCGCTATGGGTTGTGTGCTATTGAAGTAGCCCCAAGCAGAGACTGACGAGAATCCCTTTCATAGAATGGGGTTGTCAAGCTTCCAAAAAACTACGAGTTTCCTGAAATCTCAGCAAACATTTTTTCACCCAATCTTGATGATACTTCCATTTAATGATCAGTACACCAATCCCACTTGGCTCACCAAATTTCGTTCTTCTAGGTTAAACCGTTCCTTTGCAGTAACCGTTTTCATGTTTAGGTTTCACTCTGTTTTCTCCTATATGGATACATGCAGTTGGAACTCTAAATCAAACACGGTTTGTGCTAGCTCTTTGAAACGTGGCACAATAATGTAGTTCCAAGTTCTATCGCTATGGTATGTGTGCTATTGAAGTAGAACCAAGCAGAGACTGACGAGAATCACTTTCATTGAAAGGGGTTGCCAGGCTTCCAAAAAACTGCGAGTTTCCTGAAATCCCAGCAAACATTTTTTCACTCAGTGTTGATGATACTTCCATTTAATGATCAGTACACCAATCCCACTTGGCTCACCAAATTTCGTTATTGTAGGTTAAACCGTTCCTTTGCAGTAACCGTTTTCATGTTTAGGTTTCACTCTGTTTTCTCCTATATGGATACATGTAGTTGGAACTCTCAATCAAACACTGTTTGTGCTAGCTCTTTGAACTTGGCACAATAATGTAGTTCCAAGTTCTATCGCTATGGTTTGTGTGATATTGAAGTACCCCCAAGCAGAGACTGACGAGAATCCCTTTCATTGAAAGGGGTTGGCAAGCTTCCAAAAAACTACGAGTTTCCTGAAATCTCAGCAAACATTTTTTTCACCCAATCTTGATGATACTTCCATTTAATGATCAGTACACCAATCCCACTTGGCTCACTAAATTTCGTTCTTCTAGGTTAAACCGTTCCTTTGCAGTAACCGTTTTCATGTTTAGATTTCACTCCGTTTTCTCCTATATGGATACATGTAGTTGGAACTCTAAATCAAACACGGTTTGTGCTAGCTCTTTGAAACTTGGCACAATAATGTAGTTCCAAGTTCTATCGCTATGGTTTGTGTGCTATTGAAGAAGCCCCAAGCAGAGACTGACGAGAATCCCTTTCATTGAAAGGGGTTGCCAAGCTTCCAATATACTACGAGTTTCCTGAAATCTCAGCAAACATTTTTTCACCCAATCTTGATGATACTTGCAGGTAGTGATCAGTACACGAATCACACTTGGCTCACTAAATTTCGTTCTTCTAGGTTAAACAGTTTCTTTGCAGTAACCATTTTCATATTTAGGTTTCACTCTCTTTTCTCCTATATGGATACATGTAGTTGGAACTCTAAATCAAACACGGTTTGTGCTAGCTATTTGAAACTTGGCACAATAATGTAGTTCCAAGTTCTATCGCTATGGTTTGTGTGCTATTGAAGTAGCCCCAAGCAGAGACTCAAGAGAATCCCTTTCATTGAAAGGGGTTGCCAAGCTTCCAAAATACTACGAGTTTCCTGAAATCTCAGCAAACATTTTTTCACCCAATCTTGATGATACTTCCATTTAATGATCAGTACACCAATCCCACTTGGCTCACTAAATTTCGTTCTTCTAGGTTAAACCGTTCCTTTGCAGTAACCGTTTTCATGTTTAGATTTCACTCTGTTTTCTCCTATATGGATACATGTATTTGGAACTCTAAATCAAACAGGGTTTGTGCTAGCTCTTTGAAACTTGTAACAATAATGCAGTTCCAAGTTCTATCGCTATGGTTTGTGTGCTATTGAAGAAGCCCCAAGCAGAGACTGACGAGAATCCCTTTCATTGAAAGGGGTTGCCAGGCTTCCAAAAAAAACTGCGAGTTTCCTGAAATCTCAGCAAATATTTTTTCACCCAATCTTGATGATACTTGCAGGTAGTGATCAGTACAGTAATCCTATTTGCTCACCAAATTTCCTTCTTCTAGGTTAAACCGTTCATTTGCAATAACCATTTTCATGTTTAGGTTTCACTCTGTTTTCTCCTATATGGATACATGTAGTTGGAACTCTAAATCAAAAACGGTTTGTGCTAGCTCTTTGAAACTTGGCACAATAATGTAGTTCCAAGTTCTATTGCTATGGTTTGTGTGCTATGGAAGTAGCCCCAAGCAGAGACTGACAAGAATCCCTTTCATTGAAAGGGGTTGCCAAGCTTCCAAAAAACTACGAGTTTCCTGAAATCTCAGCAAACATTTTTTCACCCAATCTTGATGATACTTCCATTTAATGATCAGTACACCAATCCCACTTGGCTCACTAAATTTCGTTCTTCTAGGTTAAACCGTTCCTTTGCAGGAACCGTTTTCATGTTTAGATATCACTCTGTTTTCTCCTATATGGATACATGTATTTGGAACTCTAAATCAAACACGGTTTGTGCTAGCTCTTTGAAACTTGGCACAATAATGTAGTTCCAAGTTCTATCACTATGGCTTGTGTGCTATTGAAGAAGCCCCAAGCAGAGACTGACGAGAATCCCTTTCATTGAAAGGGGTTCCCAAGCTTCCAAAATACTACGAGTTTCCTGAAATCTCAGCAAACATTTTTTCACCCAATCTTGATGATACTTGCAGGTAGTGATCAGTACACGAATCACACTTGGCTCACTAAATGTCGTTTTTCTAGGTTAAACCGTTCCTTTGCAGTAACCGTTTTCATGTTTAGGTTTCACTCTGTTTTCTCCTATATGGATACATGTAGTTGGAACTCTAAATCAAACACGGTTTGTGCTAGCTCTTTGAAACTTGGCACAATAATGTAGTTCCAAGTTCTATCGCTATGGTTGGTGTGCTATTGAAGTAGCCCCAAGCAGAGACTGACGAGAATCCCTTTCATTGAAAGGGGTTGCCAAGCTTCCAAAAAACTACGAGTTTCCTGAAATCTCAGCAAACATTTTTTCACCCAATCTTGATGATACTTCCATTTAATGATCAGTACACCAATCCCACTTGGCTCACTAAATTTCGTTCTTCTAGGTTAAACCGTTCCTTTGCAGGAACCGTTTTCATGTTTAGATATCACTCTGTTTTCTCCTATATGGATACATGTATTTGGAACTCTAAATCAACACGGTTTGTGCTAGCTCTTTGAAACTTGGCACAATAATGTAGTTCCAAGTTCTATCACTATGGCTTGTGTGCTATTGAAGAAGCCCCAAGCAGAGACTGACGAGAATCCCTTTCATTGAAAGGGGTTCCCAAGCTTCCAAAATACTACGAGTTTCCTGAAATCTCAGCAAACATTTTTTCACCCAATCTTGATGATACTTGCAGGTAGTGATCAGTACACGAATCACACTTGGCTCACTAAATGTCGTTTTTCTAGGTTAAACCGTTCCTTTGCAGTAACCGTTTTCATGTTTAGGTTTCACTCTGTTTTCTCCTATATGGATACATGTAGTTGGAACTCTAAATCAAACACGGTTTGTGCTAGCTCTTTGAAACTTGGCACAATAATGTAGTTCCAAGTTCTATCGCTATGGTTGGTGTGCTATTGAAGTAGCCCCAAGCAGAGACTGACGAGAATCCCTTTCATTGAAAGGGGTTGCCAAGCTTCCAAAAAACTACGAGTTTCCTGAAATCTCAGCAAACATTTTTTCACCCAATCTTGATGATACTTCCATTTAATGGTCAGTACACCAATCCCACTTGGCTCACCAAATTTCGTTCTTCTAGGTTAAACCGTTCCTTTGCAGTAACCGTTTTCATGTTTAGGTTTCACTATGTTTTCTCCTAGATGGATACATGTAGTTGGAACTCTAAATCAAACACGGTTTGTGCTAGCTCTTTGAAACTTGGCACAATAATGTAGTTCCACGTTCTATCGCTGTGGGTTGTGTGCTATTGAAGTAGCCCCAAGCAGAGACTGACGAGAATCCCTTTCATAGAATGGGGTTGTCAAGTTTCCAAAAATCTACGAGTTTCCTGAAATCTCAGCAAACATTTTTTCACCCAATCTTGATGATACTTCCAATTAATGATCAGTACACCAATCCCACTTGGCTCACCAAATTTCGTTCTTCTAGGTTAAACCGTTCCTTTGCAGTAACAGTTTTCATGTTTAGGTTTCACTCTGTTTTCTCCTATATGGATACATGCAGTTGGAACTCTAAATCAAACACGGTTTGTGCTAGCTCTTTGAAACTTGGCACAATAATGTAGTTCCAAGTTCTATCGCTATGGGTTGTGTGCTATTGAAGTAGAACCAAGCAGAGACTGAGGAGAATCACTTTCATTGAAAGGGGTTGCCAGGCTTCCAAAAAACTGCGAGTTTCCTGAAATCCCAGCAAACATTTTTTCACTCAGTGTTGATGATACTTCCATTTAATGATCAGTACACCAATCCCACTTGGCTCACCAAATTTCGTTCTTGTGGGTTAAACCGTTCCTTTGCAGTAACCGTTTTCATGTTTAGGTTTCACTCTGTTTTCTCCTATATGGATACATGTAGTTGGAACTCTAAATCAAACACGGTTTGTGCTAGCTCTTTGAAACTTGGCACAATAATGTAGTTCCAAGTTCTATCGCTATGGTTTGTGTGCTATTGAAGTAGCCCCAAGCAGAGACTGACGAGAATCCCTTTCATTGAAAGGGGTTGCCAAGCTTCCAAAAAACTACTAGTTTCCTGAAATCTCAGCAAACATTTTTTCACCCAATCTTGATGATACTTCCATTTAATGGTCAGTACACCAATCCCACTTGGCTCACCAAATTTCGTTCTTCTAGGTTAAACCGTTCCTTTGCAGTAACCGTTTTCATGTTTAGGTTTCACTATGTTTTCTCCTAGATGGATACATGTAGTTGGAACTCTAAATCAAAAACGGTTTGAGCTAGCTCTTTGAAACTTGGCACAATAATGTAGTTCCAAGTTCTATCGCTATGGGTTGTGTGCTATTGAAGTAGCCCCAAGCAGAGACTGACGAGAATCCCTTTCATAGCATGGGGTTGTCAAGCTTCCAAAAAACTACGAGTTTCATGAAATCTCAGCAAACATTTTTTCTACCAATCTTGATGATACTTCCAGTTAATGATCAGTACACCAATCCCACTTGGCTCACAAAATTTCGTTCTTCTAGGTTAAACCGTTCCTTTGCAGTAACCGTTTTCATGTTTAGGTTTCACTATGTTTTCTCCTAGATGGATACTTGTAGTTGGAACTCTAAATCAAACACGGTTTGTGCTAGCTCTTTGAAACTTGGCACAATAATGTAGTTCCAAGTTCTATCGCTATGGGTTGTGTGCTATTGAAGTAGCCCCAAGCAGAGACTGACGAGAATCCCTTTCATAGAATGGGGTTGTCAAGCTTCCAAAAAACTACGAGTTTCCTGAAATCTCAGCAAACATTTTTTCACCCAATCTTGATGATACTTCCATTTAATGGTCAGTACACCAATCCCACTTGGCTCACCAAATTTCGTTCTTCTAGGTTAAACCGTTCCTTTGCAGTAACCGTTTTCATGTTTAGGTTTCACTCTGTTTTCTCCTATATGGATACATGCAGTTGGAACTCTAAATCAAACACGGTTTGTGCTAGCTCTTTGAAACTTGGCACAATAATGTAGTTCCAAGTTCTATCGCTATGGGTTGTGTGCTATTGAAGTAGAACCAAGCAGAGACTGACGAGAATCACTTTCATTGAAAGGGGTTGCCAGGCTTCCAAAAAACTGCGAGTTTCCTGAAATCCCAGCAAACATTTTTTCACTCAGTGTTGATGATACTTCCATTTAATGATCAGTACACCAATCCCACTGGGCTCACCAAATTTCGTTCTTGTAGGTTAAACCGTTCCTTTGCAGTAACCGTTTTCATGTTTAGGTTTCACTCTGTTTTCTCCTATATGGATACATGTAGTTGGAACTCTAAATCAAACACGGTTTGTGCTAGCTCTTTGAAACTTGGCACAATAATGTAGTTCCAAGTTCTATCGCTATGGCTTGTGTGCTATTGAAGAAGCCCCAAGCAGAGACTGACGAGAATCCCTTTCATTGAAAGGGGTTGCCAAGCTTCCAAAATACTACGAGTTTCCTGAAATCTCAGCAAACATTTTTTCACCCAATCTTGATGATACTTGCAGGTAGTGATCAGTACACGAATCACACTTGGCTCACTAAATTTCGTTCTTCTAGGTTAAACCGTTCCTTTGCAGTAACCGTTTTCATGTTTAGGTTTCACTCTGTTTTCTCCTATATGGATACATGTAGTTGGAACTCTAAATCAAACACGGTTTGTGCTAGCTCTTTGAAACTTGGCACAATAACGTAGTTCCAAGTTCTATCGCTATGGTTTGTGTGCTATTGAAGTAGCCCCAAGCAGAGACTGACGAGAATCCCTTTCATTGAAAGGTGTTGGCAAGCTTCCAAAAAACTACGAGTTTCCTGAAATCTCAGCAAACATTTTTTCACCCAATCTTGATGATAATTCCATTTAATGGTCAGTACACCAATCCCACTTGGCTCACCAAATTTCTTTCTTCTAGGTTAAACCGTTCCTTTGCAGTAACCGTTTTCATGTTTAGGTTTCACTATGTTTTCTCCTAGATGGATACATGTAGTTGGAACTCTAAATCAAACACGGTTTGTGCTAGCTCTTTGAAACTTGGCACAATAATGTAGTTCCAAGTTCTATCGCTATGGGTTGTGTGCTATTGAAGTAGCCCCAAGCAGAGACTGACGAGAATCCCTTTCATAGAATGGGGTTGTCAAGCTTCCAAAAACCTACGAGTTTCCTGAAATCTCAGCAAACATTTTTTCACCCAATCTTGATGATACTTCCATTTAATGATCAGTACACCAATCCCACTTGGCTCACCAAATTTCGTTCTTGTAGGTTAAACCATTCCTTTGCAGTAACCGTTTTCATGTTTAGGTTTCACTCTGTTTTCTCCTATATGGATACATGTAGTTGGAACTCTAAATCAAACACGGTTTGTGCTAGCTCTTTGAAACTTGGCACAATAATGTAGTTCCAAGTTCTATCGCTATGGGTTGTGTGATATTGAAGTAGCCCCAAGCAGAGACTGAAGAGAATCACTTTCATTGAAAGTTGTTGGCAAGCTTCCAAAAAACTACGAGTTTCCTGAAATCTCAGCAAACATTTTTTTCACCCAATCTTGATGATACTTCCATTTAATGATCAGTACACCAATCCCACTTGGCTCACTAAATTTCGTTCTTCTAGGTTAAACCGTTCCTTTGCAGTAACCGTTTTCATGTTTAGATTTCACTCCGTTTTCTCCTATATGGATACATGTAGTTGGAACTCTAAATCAAACACGGTTTGTGCTAGCTCTTTGAAACTTGGCACAATAATGTAGTTCCAAGTTCTATCGCTATGGTTTGTGTGCTATTGAAGTAGCCCCAAGCAGAGACTGACGAGAATCCCTTTCATTGAAAGGGGTTGGCAAGCTTCCAAAAAACTACGAGTTTCCTGAAATCTCAGCAAACATTTTTTCACCCAATCTTGATGATACTTCCATTTAATGATCAGTACACCAATCCCACTTGGCTCACCAAATTTCGTTCTTCTAGGTTAAACCGTTCCTTTGCAGTACCCGTTTTCATGTTTAGGTTTCACTCTGTTTTCTCCTATATGGATACATGTAGTTGGAACTCTAAATCAAACACGGTTTGTGCTAGCTCTTTGAAACTTGGCACAATAATGTAGTTCCAAGTTCTATCGCTATGGTTTGTGTGCTATTGAAGTAGCCCCAAGCAGAGACTGACGAGAATCCCTTTCATAGAAAGGGGTTGCCAGGCTTCCAAAAAACTGCGAGTTTCCTGAAATCTCAGCAAACATTTTTTCACCCAATCTTGATGATACTTGCAGGTAGTGATCAGTGCACTAATCCCACTTGGCTCACCAAATTTCGTTCTTCTAGGTTAAACCGTTCATTTGCAATAACCGTTTTCATGTTTAGGTTTCACTCTGTTTTCTCCTATATGGATACATGTAGTTGGAACTCTAAATCAAACACGGTTTGTGCTAGCTCTTTGAAACTTGGCACAATAATGTAGTTCCAAGTTCTATCGCTATGGTTTGTGTGCTATTGAAGTAGCCCCAAGCAGAGACTGACGAGAATCCCTTTCATTGAAAGGTGTTGGCAAGCTTTCAAAAAACTACGAGTTTCCTGAAATCTCAGCAAACATTTTTTCACCCAATCTTGATGATACTTCCATTTAATGATCAGTACACCAATCCCACTTGGCTCACCAAATTTCGTTTTCTAGGTTAAACCGTTCCTTTGCAGTAACCGTTTTCATGTTTAGGTTTCACTCTGTTTTCTCCTATATGGATACATGTAGTTGGAACTCTAAATCAAACACGGTTTGTGCTAGCTCTTTGAAACTTGGCACAATAATGTAGTTCCAAGTTCTATCGCTATGGTTTGTGTGCTATTGAAGTAGCCCCAAGCAGAGACTGACGAGAATCCCTTTCATTGAAAGGGGTTGCCAAGCTTCCAAAAAACTACGAGTTTCCTGAAATCTCAGCAAATATTTTTTCACCCAATCTTGATGATACTTCCATTTAATGATCAGTACACCAATCCCAGTTGGCTCACCAAATTTCGTTTTCTAGTTTAAACCGTTCCTTTGCAGTAACCGTTTTCATGTTTAGGTTTCACTCTGTTTTCTCCTATATGGATACATGTAGTTGGAACTCTAAATCAAACACGGTTTGTGCTAGCTCTTTGAAACTTGGCACAATAATGTAGTTCCAAGTTCTATCGCTATGGTTTGTGTGCTATTGAAGTAGCCCCAAGCAGAGACTGATGACAATCACTTTCATTGAAAGGGGTTGCCAAGCTTCCAAAAAACTGCGAGTTTCCTGAAATCTCAGCAAACCATTTTTCACTCAGTGTTGATGATACTTCCATTTAATGATCAGTACACCAATCCCACTTGGCTCACCAAATTTCGTTCTTCTAGGTTAAACCGTTCCTTTGCAGTAACCGTTTTCATCTTTAGGTTTCACTCTGTTTTCTCCTATATGGATACATGTAGTTGTAACTCTAAATCAAACACGGTTTGTGCTAGCTCTTTGAAACTTGGCAAAATAATGTAGTTCCAAGTTCTATCGCTATGGTTTGTGTGCTATTGAAGTAGCCCCAAGCAGAGACTGACGAGAATCCCTTTCATTGAAAGGGGTTGCCAAGCTTCCAAAAAACTACGAGTTTCCTGAAATCTCAGCAAACATTTTTTCACCCAATATTGATGATACTTCCATTTAATGATCAGTACACCAATCCCAGTTGGCTCACCAAATTTCGTTTTCTAGGTTAAACCGTTCCTTTGCAGTAACCGTTTTCATGTTTAGGTTTCACTCTGTTTTCTCCTATATGGATACATGTAGTTGGAACTCTAAATCAAACACGGTTTGTGCTAGCTCTTTGAAACTTGGAACAATAATGTAGTTCCAAGTTCTATCGCTATGGTTTGTTTGCTATTGAAGAAGCCCCAAGCAGAGACTGACGAGAATCCCTTTCATTGAATTTGGTTGCCAGGCTTCCAAAAAAACTGCGAGTTTCCTGAAATCTCAGCAAATATTTTTTCACCCAATCTTGATGATACTTGCAGGTAGTGATAAGTACAGTAATCCTATTGGCTCACCAAATTTCGTTCTTCTAGGTTAAACCGTTCATTTGCAATAACCATTTTCATGTTTAGGTTTCACTCTGTTTTCTCCTATATGGATACATGTAGTTGGAACTCTAAATCAAACACGGTTTGTGCTAGCTCTTTGAAACTTGGCACAATAATGTAGTTCCAAGTTCTATCACTATGGTTTGTGTGATATTGAAGTAGCCCCAAGCAGAGACTGACGAGAATCCCTTTCATAGAAAGGGGTTGCCAAGCTTCCAAAAAACTACGAGTTTCCTGAAATCTCAGCAAATATTTTTTCTACCAATCTTGATGATACTTCCAGTTAATGATCAGTACACTAATCCCACTTGGCTCACCAAATTTCGTTCTTCTAGGTTAAACCGTTCCTTTGCAGTAACCGTTTTCATATTTAAGTTTCACTCTGTTTTCTCCTATATGGATACATGTAGTTGGAACTCTAAATCAAACACGGTTTGTGCTAGCTCTTTGAAACTTGGCACAATAATGTAGTTCCAAGTTCTATTGCTATGGTTTGTGTGCTATTGAAGTAGCCCCAAGCAGAGACTGACAAGAATCCCTTTCATTGAAAGGGGTTGCCAAGCTTCCAAAAAACTACGAGTTTCCTGAAATCTCAGCAAACATTTTTTCACCCAATCTTGATGATACTTCCATTTAATGATCAGTACACCAATCCCACTTGGCTCACTAAATTTCGTTTTTCTAGGTTAAACCGTTCCTTTGCAGTAACCGTTTTCATGTTTAGATTTCACTCTGTTTTCTCCTATATGGATACATGTAGTTGGAACTCTAAATCAAACACGGTTTGTGCTAGCTCTTTGAAACTTGGCACAATAATGTAGTTCCAAGTTCTATCACTATGGCTTGTGTTCTATTGAAGAAGCCCCAAGCAGAGACTGACGAGAATCCCTTTCATTGAAAGGGGTTGACAAGCTTCCAAAATACTACGAGTTTCCTGAAATCTCAGCAAACATTTTTTCACCCAATCTTGATGATACTTGCAGGTAGTGATCAGTACACGAATCACACTTGGCTCACTAAATTTCGTTCTTCTAGGTTAAACCGTTCCTTTGCAGTAACCGTTTTCATGTTTAGGTTTCACTCTGTTTTCTCCTATATGGATACATGTAGTTGGAACTCTAAATCAAACACGGTTTGTGCTAGCTCTTTGAAACTTGGCACAATAATGTAGTTCCAAGTTCTATCGCTATGGTTTGTGTGCTATTGAAGTAGCCCCAAGCAGAGACTGACGAGAATCCCTTTCATTGAAAGGTGTTGGCAAGCTTCCAAAAAACTACGAGTTTCCTGAAATCTCAGCAAACATTTTTTCACCCAATCTTGATGATACTTCCATTTAATGGTCAGTACACCAATCCCACTTGGCTCACCAAATTTCGTTCTTCTAGGTTAAACCGTTCCTTTGCAGTAACCGTTTTCATGTTTAGGTTTCACTCTGTTTTCTCCTAGATGGATACATGTAGTTGGAACTCTAAATCAAACACGGTTTGTGCTAGGTCTTTGAAACTTGGCACAATAATGTAGTTCCAAGTTCTATCGCTATGGGTTGTGTGCTATTGAAGTAGCCCCAAGCAGAGACTGACGAGAATCCCTTTCATAGAATGGGGTTGTCAAGCTTCCAAAAAACTGCGAGTTTCCTGAAATCCCAGCAAACATTTTTTCACTCAGTGTTGATGATACTTCCATTTAATGATCAGTACACCAATCCCACTTGGCTCACCAAATTTCGTTCTTGTAGGTTAAACCGTTCCTTTGCAGTAACCGTTTTCATGTTTAGGTTTCACTCTGTTTTCTCCTATATGGATACATGTAGTTGGAACTCTAAATCAAACACGGTTTGTGCTAGCTCTTTGAAACTTGGCACAATAATGTAGTTCCAAGTTCTATCGCTATGGTTTGTGTGATATTGAAGTAGCCCCAAGCAGAGACTGAAGAGAATCCCTTTCATTGAAAGGGGTTGGCAAGCTTCCAAAAAACTACGAGTTTCCTGAAATCTCAGCAAACATTTTTTTCACCCAATCTTGATGATACTTCCATTTAATGATCAGTACACCAATCCCACTTGGCTCACTAAATTTCGTTCTTCTAGGTTAAAACCGTTCCTTTGCAGTAACCGTTTTCATGTTTAGATTTCACTCCGTTTTCTCCTATATGGATACATGTAGTTGGAACTCTAAATCAAACACGGTTTGTGCTAGCTCTTTGAAACTTGGCACAATAATGTAGTTCCAAGTTCTATCGCTATGGTTTGTGTGCTATTGAAGAAGCCCCAAGCAGAGACTGACGAGAATCCCTTTCATTGAAAGGGGTTGCCAAGCTTCCAATATACTACGAGTTTCCTGAAATCTCAGCAAACATTTTTTCACCCAATCTTGATGATACTTGCAGGTAGTGATCAGTACACGAATCACACTTGGCTCACTAATTTTCGTTCTTCTAGGTTAAACCGTTCCTTTGCAGTAACCGTTTTCATGTTTAGGTTTCACTCTGTTTTCTCCTATATGGATACATGTAGTTGGAACTCTAAATCAAACACGGTTTGTGCTAGCTCTTTGAAACTTGGCAAAATAATGTAGTTCCAAGTTCTATCGCTATGGTTGGTGTGCTATTGAAGTAGCCCCAAGCAGAGACTGACGAGAATCCCTTTCATTGAAAGGGGTTGCCAAGCTTCCAAAAAACTACGAGTTTCCTGAAATCTCAGCAAACATTTTTTCATCCAATCTTGATGATACTTCCATTTAATGGTCAGTACACCAATCCCACTTTGCTCACCAAATTTCGTTCTTCTAGGTTAAACCGTTCCTTTGCAGTAACCGTTTTCATGTTTAGGTTTCACTCTGTTTTCTCCTATATGGATACATGTAGTTGGAACTCTAAATTAAACACGGTTTGTGCTAGCTCTTTGAAACTTGGCACAATAATGTAGTTCCAAGTTCTATCTCTATGGTTTGTGTGCTATTGAAGTAGCCCCAAGCAGAGACTGACGAGAATCACTTTCATTGAAAGGGGTTGCCAGGCTTCCAACAAACTGCGAGTTTCCTGAAATTTCAGCAAACATTTTTTCACTCAGTCTTGATGATACTTCCATTTAATGATCAGTACACCAATCCCACTTGGCTCACCAAATTTCGTTTTCTAGGTTAAACCGTTCCTTTGCAGTAACCGTTTTCATGTTTAGGTTTCACTCTGTTTTCTCCTATATGGATACATGCAGTTGGAACTCTAAATCAAACACGGTTTGTGCTAGCTCTTTGAAACTTGGCACAATAATGTAGTTCTAAGTTCTTTCGCTATGGTTTGTGTGCTATTGAAGTAGCCCCAGAGACTGACGAGAATCACTTTCATTGAAGGGGGTTGCCAGGCTTCCAGAAAACTGCGAGTTTCCTGAAATCTTAGCAAACATTTTTTTCACCCAGTCTTGATGATACTTGCAGGTAGTGATCAGTACACTAATCCCACTTGGCTCACCAAATTTCGTTCTTCTAGGTTAAACCGTTCATTTGCAATAACCGTTTTCATGTTTAGGTTTCACTCTGTTTTCTCCTATTGGATACATGTAGTTGGAACTCTAAATCAAACACGGTTTGTGCTAGCTCTTTGAAACTTGGCACAATAATGTAGTTCCAAGTTCTATCGCTATGGTTTGTGTGCTATTGAAGTAGCCCCAAGCAGAGACTGACGAGAATCCCTTTCATTGAAAGGGGTTGCCAAGCTTCCAAAAAACTACGTGTTTCCTGAAATCTCAGCAAACATTTTTTCACCCAATCTTGATGATACTTCCATTTAATGATCAGTACACCAATCCCAGTTGGCTCACCAAATTTCGTTTTCTAAGTTAAACCGTTCCTTTGCAGTAACCGTTTTCATGTTTAGGTTTCACTCTGTTTTCTCCTATATGGATACACGTAGTTGGAACTCTAAATCAAACACGGTTTGTGCCTAGCTCTTTGAAACTTGGCACAATAATGTAGTTCCAAGTTCTATCGCTATGGTTTGTGTGCTATTGAAGTAGCCCCAAGCAGAGACTGACGAGAATCCCTTTCATTGAAAGGGGTTGCTAGGCTTCCAACAAACTGCGAGTTTCCTGAAATTTCAGCAAACATTTTTTCACTCAGTCTTGATGATACTTCCATTTAATGATCAGTACACCAATCCACTTGCTCACCAAATTTCGTTTTCTAGGTTAAACCGTTCCTTTGCAGTACCCGTTTTCATGTTTAGGTTTCACTCTGTTTTCTCCTATATGGATACATGTAGTTGGAACTCTAAATCAAACACGGTTTGTGCTAGCTCTATGAAACTTGGCACAATAAAGTAGTTCCAAGTTCTATCGCTATGGTTGTTGTGCTATTGAAGTAGCCCCAAGCAGAGACTGACGAGAATCCCTTTCATTGAAAGGGGTTGCCAAGCTTCAAAAAACTACGAGTTTCCTGAAATCTCAGCAAACATTTTTTCACCCAATCTTGATGATACTTCCATTTAATGATCAGTACACCAATCCACTTGGCTCACCAAATTTTCGTTCTTCTAGGTTAAACCGTTCCTTTGCAGTACCCGTTTTCATGTTTAGGTTTCACTCTGTTTTCTCCTATATGGATACATGTAGTTGGAACTCTAAATCAAACACGGTTTGTGCTAGCTCTTTGAAACTTGGCACAATAATGTAGTTCCAAGTTCTATCGCTATGGTTTGTGTGCTATTGAAGTAGCCCCAAGCAGAGACTGACGAGAATTCCCTTTCATAGAAAGGGGTTGCCAGGCTTCCAAAAAACTGCGAGTTTCCTGAAATCTCAGCAAATATTTTTCACCCAATCTTGTTGATACTTCCATTTAATGATCAGTACACCAATCCCACTTGGCTCACCAAATTTCGTTTTCTAGTTAAACCGTTCCTTTGGCAGTAACCGTTTTCATGTTTAGGTTTCACTCTGTTTTCTCCTATATGGATACATGTAGTTGGAACTCTAAATCAAACACGGTTTTGTGCTAGCTCTTTGAAACTTGGCACAATATATGTAGTTCCAATTTCTATCGCTATAGTTTGTCTTATTGAAGTAGCCCCAAGCAGAGACTGACGAGAATCCCTTTCATTGAAAGGGGTTGCCAAGCTTCCAAAATACTACGAGTTTCCTGAAATCTCAGCAAACATTTTTTCACCCAATCTTGATGATACTTGCAGGTAGTGATCAGTACACGAATCACACTTGGCTCACTAAATTTCGTTCTTCTAGGTTAAACCGTTCCTTTGCAGTAACCGTTTTCATGTTTAGGTTTCACTCTGTTTCTCCTATATGGATACATGTAGTTGGAACTCTAAATCAAACACGGTTTGTGCTAGGCTCTTTGAAACTTGGCACAATAACGTAGTTCCAAGTTCTATCGCTATGGTTTGTGTGCTATTGAAGTAGCCCCAAGCAGAGACTGACGAGAATCCCTTTCATTGAAAGGTGTTGGCAAGCTTCCAAAAAACTACGAGTTCCTGAAATCTCAGCAAACATTTTTTCACCCAATCTTGATGATAATTCCATTTAATGGTCAGTACACCAATCCCACTTGGCTCACCAAATTTCTTTCTTCTAGGTTAAACCGTTCCTTTGCAGTAACCGTTTTCATGTTTAGGTTTCACTATGTTTTCTCCTAGATGGATACATGTAGTTGGAACTCTAAATCAAACACGGTTTGTGCTAGCTCTTTGAAACTTGGCACAATAATGTAGTTCCAAGTTCTATCGCTATGGGTTGTGTGCTATTGAAGTAGCCCCAAGCAGAGACTGACGAGAATCCCTTTCATTGAATGGGGTTGTCAAGCTTCAAAAACCTACGAGTTTCCTGAAATCTCAGCAAATATTTTTTCACCCAATCTTGATGATACTTCCATTTAATGATCAGTACACCAATCCCACTTGGCTCACCAAATTTCGTTCTTGTAGGTTAAACCATTCCTTTGCAGTAACCGTTTTCATGTTTAGGTTTCACTCTGTTTTCTCCTATATGGATACATGTAGTTGGAACTCTAAATCAAACACGGTTTGTGCTAGCTCTTTGAAACTTGGCACAATAATGTAGTTCCAAGTTCTATCGCTATGGTTGTGTGATATTGAAGTAGCCCCAAGCAGAGACTGAAGAGAATCACTTTCATTGAAAGTTGTTGGCAAGCTTCCAAAAAACTACGAGTTTCCTGAAATCTCAGCAAACATTTTTTCACCCAATCTTGATGATACTTCCATTTAATGATCAGTACACCAATCCCACTTGGCTCACTAAATTTCGTTTCTTCTAGTTAAACCGTTCCTTTGCAGTAACCGTTTTCATGTTTAGATTTCACTCCGTTTTCTCCTATATGGATACATGTAGTTGGAAACTCTAAATCAAACACGGTTTGTGCTAGCTCTTTGAAACTTGGCACAATAATGTAGTTCCAAGTTCTATCGCTATGGTTTGTGTGCTATTGAAGTAGCCCCAAGCAGAGACTGACGAGGAATCCCTTTCATTGAAAGGGGTTGCAAGCTTCCAAAAAACTACGAGTTTCCTGAAATCTCAGCAAACATTTTTTCACCCAATCTTGATGATACTTCCATTTAATGATCAGTACACCAATCCCACTTGGCTCACCAAATTTCGTTCTTCTAGGTTAAACCGTTCCTTTGCAGTACCCGTTTTCATGTTAGGTTTCACTCTGTTTTCTCCTATATGGATACATGTAGTTGGAACTCTAAATCAAACACGGTTTGTGCTAGCTCTTTGAAACTTGGCACAATAATGTAGTTCCAAGTTCTATCGCTATGGTTTGTGTGCTATTGAAGTAGCCCCAAGCAGAGACTGACGAGAATCCCTTTCATAGAAAGGGGTTGCCAGGCTTCCAAAAAACTGCGAGTTTCTGAAATCTCAGCAAACATTTTTTCACCCAATCTTGATGATACTTGCAGGTAGTGATCAGTGCACTAATCCCACTTGGCTCACCAAATTTCGTTCTTCTAGGTTAAACCGTTCATTTGCAATAACCATTTCATGTTTAGGTTTCACTCTGTTTTCTCCTATATGGATACATGTAGTTGGAACTCTAAATCAAACACGGTTTGTGCTAGCTCTTTGAAACTTGGCACAATAATGTAGTTCCAAGTTCTTTCGCTATGGTTTGTGTGCTATTGAAGTAGCCCCAAGCAGAGACTGACGAGAATCCCTTTCATTGAAAGGTGTTGGCAAGCTTTCAAAAAACTACGAGTTTCCTGAAATCTCAGCAAACATTTTTTCACCCAATCTTGATGATACTTCCATTTAATGATCAGTACACCAATCCCACTTGGCTCACCAAATTTCGTTTTCTAGGTTAAACGTTCCTTTGCAGTAACCGTTTTCATGTTTAGGTTTCACTCTGTTTTCTCCTATATGGATACATGTAGTTGGAACTCTAAATCAAACACGGTTTGTGCTAGCTCTTTGAAACTTGGCACAATAATGTAGTTCCAAGTTCTATCGCTATGGTTTGTGTGCTATTGAAGTAGCCCCAAGCAGAGACTGACGAGAATCCCTTTCATTGAAAGGGGTTGCCAAGCTTCCAAAAAACTACGAGTTTCCTGAAATCTCAGCAAATATTTTTTCACCCAATCTTGATGATACTTCCATTTAATGATCAGTACACCAATCCCAGTTGGCTCACCAAATTTCGTTTTCTAGTTTAAACCTTCCTTTGCAGTAACCGTTTTCAGGTTTAGGTTTCACTCTGTTTTTCTCCTATATGGATACATGTAGTTGGAACTCTAAATCAAACACGTTTCTGCTAGCTCTTTGAAACTTGGCACAATAATGTAGTTCCAAGTTCTATCGCTATGGTTTGTGTGCTATTGAAGTAGCCCCAAGCAGAGACTGATGACAATCACTTTCATTGAAAGGGGTTGCCAAGCTTCCAAAAAACTGCGAGTTTCCTGAAATCTCAGCAAACCATTTTTTCACTCAGTGTTGATGATACTTCCATTTAATGATCAGTACACCAATCCCACTTGGCTCACCAAATTTCGTTCTTCTAGGTTAAACCGTTCCTTTGCAGTAACCGTTTTCATCTTTAGGTTTCACTCTGTTTTCTCCTATATGGATACATGTAGTTGTAACTCTAAATCAAACACGGTTTGTGCTAGCTCTTTGAAACTTGGCAAAATAATGTAGTTCCAAGTTCTATCGCTATGGTTTGTGTGCTATTGAAGTAGCCCCAAGCAGAGACTGACGAGAATCCTTTCATTGAAAGGGGTTGCCAAGCTTCCAAAAAACTACGAGTTACCTGAAATCTCAGCAAACATTTTTTCACCCAATATTGATGATACTTCCATTTAATGATCAGTACACCAATCCCAGTTGGCTCACCAAATTTCGTTTTTCTAGGTTAAACCGTTCCTTTGCAGTAACCGTTTTCATGTTTAGGTTTCCACTCTGTTTTCTCCTATATGGATACATGTAGTTGGAACTCTAAATCAAACACGGTTTGTGCTAGCTCTTTGAAACTTGGAACAATAATGTAGTTCCAAGTTCTATCGCTATGGTTTGTTGCTATTGAAGAAGCCCCAAGCAGAGACTGACGAGAATCCCTTTCATTGAATTTGGTTGCCAGGCTTCCAAAAAAACTGCGAGTTTCCTGAAATCTCTGCAAATATTTTTTCACCCAATCTTGATGATACTTGCAGGTAGTGATAAGTACAGTAATCCTATTGGCTCACCAAATTTCGTTCTTCTAGGTTAAACCGTTCATTTGCAATAACCATTTTCATGTTTAGGTTTCACTCTGTTTTCTCCTATATGGATACATGTAGTTGGAACTCTAAATCAAACACGGTTTGTTCTAGCTCTTTGAAACTTGGCACAATAATGTAGTTCCAAGTTCTATCACTATGGTTTGTGTGATAATTGAAGTAGCCCCAAGCAGAGACTGACGAGAATCCCTTTCATAGAAAGGGGTTGCCAAGCTTCAAAAAACTACGAGTTTCCTGAAATCTCAGCAAATATTTTTTCACCAATCTTGATGATACTTCCAGTTAATGATCAGTACACTAATCCCACTTGGCTCACCAAATTTCGTTCTTCTAGGTTAAACCGTTCCTTTGCAGTAACCGTTTTCATATTTAAGTTTCACTCTGTTTTCTCCTATATGGATACATGTAGTTGGAACTCTAAATCAAACACGGTTTGTGCTAGCTCTTTGAAACTTGGCACAATAATGTAGTTCCAAGTTCTATTGCTATGGTTTGTGTGCTATTGAAGTAGGCCCCAAGCAGAGACTGACAAGAATCCCTTTCATTGAAAGGGGTTGCCAAGCTTCCAAAAAACTACGAGTTTCCTGAAATCTCAGCAAACATTTTTTCACCCAATCTTGATGATACTTCCATTTAATGATCAGTACACCAATCCCACTTGGCTCACTAAATTTCGTTTTTCTAGTTAAACCGTTCCTTTGCAGTAACCGTTTTCATGTTTAGATTTCACTCTGTTTTCTCCTATATGGATACATGTAGTTGGAACTCTAAATCAAACACGGTTTGTGCTAGCTCTTTGAAACTTGGCACAATAATGTAGTTCCAAGTTCTATCACTATGGCTT
>NW_027553143.1:0-45692 GCF_045843805.1 Urocitellus parryii
TTTGCTGAGATTTCAGGAAAGTCGTAGTTTTTGGAAGCTTGGCAACCCCATTCAATGAAATTGATTCTCGTCAGTCTCTGCTTGGGGCTACTTCAATAGGACACAAACCATAGCGATAGAACTTGGAACTACATTATTGGGCCAAGTTTCAAAGAGCTAGCTCAAACCGTGTTTGATTTAGAGTTCCAACTACATGTATCCATATAGGAGAAAACAGAGTGAAACCTAAACATGAAAACGGTTACTGCAAAGGAACGGTTTAACCTAGAAGAACGAAATTTGGTGAGCCAAGTGGGACTGGTGTACTGATCATTACCTGCCAGTATCATCAAGATTGGGTGAAAATATGTTTGCTGAGATTTCAGGAAACTCGTAGTTTTTTGGAAGCTTGGCAACCCCTTTCAATGAATGTGATTCTTGTCAGTCTCTGCTTGGGGCTACTTCAATAGGACAGAAACAATTGTAATAGAACTTGGAACTACATTATTGTGCCAAGTTTCAAAGAGCTAGCACAAACCGTGTTTGATTTTGAGTTCCAAATACATGTATCCATATAGGAGAAAACAGAGTGATACCTAAACATGAAAACGGTTACTGAAAAGGAACGGTTTAACCTACAAGAACGAAATTTGGTGAGCCAAGTGGGACTGGTGTGCTGATCATTACCTGCAAGTACCATCAAGATTGGGTGAAAAAATGTTTGCTGAGATTTCAGGAAACTCGTAGTATTTGGAAGCTTGGCAACCCCTTTCAATGAAAGTGATTCTCGTAAGTCTCTGCTTGGGGCTACTTCAGTAGGACACAAACCATAGCGATAGAACTTGGAACTACATTATTGTGCCAAGTTTCACAGAGCTAGCACAAACCGTGTTTGATTTAGAGTTCCAACTACATTTATCCATATATGAGAAAACAGAGTGAAACCTAAACATGAAAAGGGTTACTGCAAAGGAACGGTTTAACCTAGAAGAACGAAATTTGGTGAGCCAAGTGGGACTGGTGTACTGATCATTACCTGCCAGTATCATCAAGATTGGGTGAAAAAATGTTTGCTGAGATTTCAGGAAACTCGTAGTTTTTGGAAGCTTTGCAACCCCTTTCAATGAAAGTGATTGTCGTCAGTCTCTGCTTGGGGCTACATCAATAGGACACAAACCATAGCGATAGAACTTGGAACTACATTATTGTGCCAAGTTTCAAAGTGCTAGCACAAACCGTGTTTGATTTAGAGTTCCAACTACATGTATCCATATAGGAGAAAACAGAGTGAAACCTAAACATGAAAACGGTTACTGCAAAGGAACGGTTTAACCTAGAAGAACGAAATTTTGGGAGCCAAGTGGGATTGGTGTACTCATCATTACCTGCAAATATCATCAAGATTGGGTGAAAAACTGTTTGCTGAGATTTCCGGAAACTCGTAGTTTTTTGGAAGCTTGGCAACCCCTTTCAATGAAAGTGATTCTCGTCAGTCACTCCTTGGGGCTACTTCAATAGGACACAAACCATAGCGATAGCACTTGGAACTATATTATTGTGTCAAGTTTCAAAGAGCTAGCACAAACCGTGTTGATTTTGAGTTCCAACTACATGTATCCATATACAAGAAAACAGAGTGAAACCTAAACATGAAAAGGGTTTCTGCAAAGGAACGGTTTAACCTATAAGAACGAAATTTGGTGAGCCAAGTGGTACTGGTATACTGATCATTACTTGCCAGTATCATCAAGATTGGGTTAAAAATGTTTGCTGAGATTTCCGGAAACTTGTAGTTTTTTGGTAGCTTGGCAACCCCTTTCAATGAAAGTGATTCTCGTCAGTCTCTGCTTGGGGCTACTTCAATAGGACACAAACCATAGCGACAGAACTTTGAACTACATTATTGTGCCAAGTTTCAAAGAGCTAGCACAAGCCGTGTTTGATTTTGAGTTCCAACTACATGTATCCAAATATGAGAAAACAGAGTGAAACCTAAACATGAAAACGGTTTCTGCAAAGGAAAGGTTTAACCTAGAAGAAAGAAATTTGGTCAGCCAAGTGGGACTGGTGTACTGATAATTACCTGCCAGTATCATCATTTTGGGTGAAAAAATATTTGCTGAGATGTCAGGAAACTCATAGATTTTTGGAAGCTTGGCAACCCCTTTCAATGAAAGTGATTCTCGTCAGTCTCTGCTTGGGGCTACTTCAATAGGACACAAACCATAGCGATCGAACTTGGAACTATATTATTGTGCCAAGTTTCAAAGAGCTAGCACAAACCGTGTTTGATTTAGAGTTCCAACTACATGTATCCATATAGGAGAAAACAGAGTGAAACCTAAACATGAAAACGGTTCCTGCAAACGAACGGTTTAACCTAGAAGAACGAAATTTGGTGAGCCAAGTGGGACTGGTGTACTGATCATTACCTGCCAGTATCATCAAGATTGGGTGAAAAAATGTTTGCTGAGATTTCAGGAAACTCGTAGTTTTTGGAAGCTTGGCAACCCCATTCAATGAAATTGATTCTCGTCAGTCTCTGCTTGGGGCTACTTCAATAGGACACAAACCATAGCGATAGAACTTGGAACTACATTATTGTGCCAAGTTTCAAAGAGCTAGCTCAAACCGTGTTTGATTTAGAGTTCCCACTACATGTATCCATATAGGAGAAAACAGAGTGAAACCTAAACATGAAAACGGTTCCTGCAAAGGAACGGTTTAACCTAGAAGAACGAAATTTGGTGAGCCACGTGGGACTGGTGTACTGATCATTACCTGCCAGTATCATCAAGATTGGGTGAAAAAATGTTTGCTGAGATTTCAGGAAACTCGTAGTTTTTTGAAAGGTTGGCAACCCCTTTCAATGAATGTGATTCTCGTCAGTCTCTGCTTGGGGCTACTTCAATAGGACAGAAACCATTGCAATAGAAATTGGAACTACATTATTGGGCCAAGTTTCAAAGAGCTAGCACAAACCGTGTTTGATTTAGAGTTCCAACTACATGTATCCATATAGGAGAAAACAGAGTGAAACCTAAACATGAAAACGGATACTGCAAAGGAACGGTTTAACCTAGAAGAACGAAATTTGGTGAGCCAAGTGGGACTGGAGTACTGATCATTACCTGCCAGTATCATCAAGATTGGGTGAAAAAATGTTTGCTGAGATTTCAGGAAACTCTTTGTTTTTTGGAAGCTTGGCAACCCCTTTCAATGAATGTGATTCTTGTCAGTCTCTGCTTGGGGCTACTTCAATAGGACAGAAACCATTGCAATAGAACTTGGAACTACATTATTGTGCCAAGTTTCAAAGAGCTAGCACAAACCGTGTTTGATTTTGAGTTCCAAATACATGTATCCATATAGGAGAAAACAGAGTGAAACCTAAACATGAAAACAGTTACTGTAAAGGAACGGTTTAACCTAGAAGAACGAAATTTGGTGAGCCAAGTGGGACTGGTGTACTGATCATTACCTGCAAGTATCATCAAGATTGGGTGAAAAAATGTTTGCTGAGATTTCAGGAAACTCGTAGTATTTGGAAGCTGGCAACCCCTTTCAATGAAAGTGATTCTCGTCAGTCTCTGCTTGGGGCTACTTCAGTAGGACACAAACCATAGCGATAGAACTTGGAACTACATTATTGTGCCAAGTTTCAAAGAGCTAGCACAAACCGTGTTTGATTTAGAGTTCCAACTACATGTATCCATATAGGAGAAAACAGAGTGAAACCTAAACATGAAAACGGTTCTTGCAAAGGAACGGTTTAACCTAGAAGAATGAAATTTGGTGAGCCAAGTGGGACTAGTGTACTGATCATTACCTGCCAGTATCATCAAGATTGGGTGAAAAAATGTTTGCTGAGATTTCAGGAAACTCCTAGTTTTTGGAAGCTTGGCAACCCCATTCAAAGAAATTGATTCTCGTCTGTCTCTGCTTGGGGCTACTTGAATAGGACACAAACCATAGCGATAGAACTTGGAACTACATTATTGTTTCAAGTTTCAAAGAGCTAGCACAAACCGTGTTGATTTTGAGTTCCAACTACATGTATCCATATACGAGAAAACAGAGTGAAACCTAAACATGAAAACGGTTTCTGCAAAGGAACGGTTTAACCTAGAAGAACGAAATTTGGTGAGCCAAGTGGTACTGGTGTACTGATCATTACTTGCCAGTATCATCAAGATTGGGTGAAAAAATGTTTGCTGAGATTTCAGGAAACTCGTAGTTTTTGGAAGCTTGGCAACCCCTTTCAATGAAAGTGATTCTCGTCAGTCTCTGCTTGGGGCTACTTCAATAGGACACAAACCATAGCGATAGAACTTGGAACTACATTATTGTGCCAAGTTTCAAAGAGCTAGCACAAACCGTGTTTCATTCAGAGTTCCAACTACATGTATCCATATAGGAGAAAACAGAGTCTAACCTAAACATGAAAACGGTTACTGCAAAGGAACGGTTTAACCTAGAAGAACGAAATTTGGTGAGCCAAGTGGGAATGGTATATTGATCATTACCTGCAAGTATCATCAAGATGGGGTGAAAAAATGTTTGCTGAGATTTCAGGAAACTCGCAGTATTTGGAAGATTGGCAACCCCTTTCAATGAAAATGATTCTCGTCAGTCTCTGCGTGGGGCTACTTCAGTAGGACACAAACCATAGTGATAGAACTTGGAACTACATTATAGTGCCAAGTTTCAAAGAGCTAGCACAAACCGTGTTTGATTTAGAGTTCAAACTACATGTATCCATATAGGAGAAAACAGAGTGAAACCTAAACATGAAAACGGTTACTGCAAAGGAACTGTTTCACCTACAAGAACGAAATTTGGTGAGCCAAGTGGGACTAGTGTACTGATCATTACCTGCCAGTATCATCAAGATTGGGTGAAAAAATGTTTGCTGAGATTTCCGGAAACTCGTAGTTTTTTGGAAGCTTGGCAACCCCTTTCAATGAAAGTGATTCTCGTCAGTCTCTGCTTGGGGCTACTTCAATAGGACACAAAACATAGCGACAGAACTTTGAACTACATTATTGTGCCAAGTTTCAAAGAGCTAGCACAAGCCGTGTTTGATTTTGAGTTCCAACTACATGTATCCAAATATGAGAAAACAGAGTGAAACCTAAACATGAAAACGGTTTCTGCAAAGGAAAGGTTTAACCTAGAAGAACGAAATTTGGTGAGCCAAGTGAGCCTGGTGTACTGATAATTACCTGCCAGTATCATCATTTTGGGTGAAAAAATATTTGCTGAGATGTCAGGAAACTCATAGATTTTTGGAAGCTTGGCAACCCCTTTCAATGAAAGTGATTCTCGTCAGTCTCTGCTTGGGGCTACTTCAATAGGACACAAACCATAGCGATAGAACTTGGAACTATATTATTGTGCCAAGTTTCAAAGAGCTAGCACAAACCGTGTTTGATTTAGAGTTCCAACTACATGTATCCATATAGGAGAAAACAGAGTGAAACCTAAACATGAAAACGATTACTGCAAAGGAACGGTTTAACCTAGAAGAACGAAATTTGGTGAGCCAAGTGGGACTGGTGTACTGATCATTACCTGCCAGTATCATCAAGATTGGGTGAAAAATGTTTGCTGAGATTTGCGGAAACTCGTAGTTTTTTGGAAGCTTGGCAACCCCTTTCAAGGAAAGTGATTCTCGTCAGTCTCTGCTTGGGGCTACTTCAATAGGACACAAACCATAGCGATAGAACTTGGAACTTCATTATTGTGCCAAGTTTCAAAGAGCTAGCACAAACCGTGTTTCATTCAGAGTTCCAACTACATGTATCCATATAGGAGAAAACAGAGTGAAACCTAAACATGAAAACGGTTACTTCAAAGGAAGGGTTTAACCTAGAAGAACGAAATTTGGGGAGCCAAGTGGGATTGGTGTACTGATCATTACCTGCAAGTATCATCAAGATTGGGTGAAAAACTGTTTGCTGAGATTTCCGGAAACTCGTAGTTTTTTGGAAGCTTGGCAACCCCTTTCAATGAAAGTGATTCTCGTCAGTCTCTGCTTGGGGCTACTTCAATAGGACACAAACCATAGCGACAGAACTTTGAACTACATTATTGTGCCAAGTTTCAAAGAGCTAGCACAAGCCGTGTTTGATTTTGAGTTCCAACTACATGTATCCAAATATGAGAAAACAGAGTGAAACCTAAACATGAAAACGGTTTCTGCAAAGGAAAGGTTTAACCTAGAAGAACGAAATTTGGTCAGCCAAGTGGGACTGGTGTACTGATAATTACCTGCCAGTATCATCATTTTGGGTGAAAAAATATTTGCTGAGATGTCAGGAAACTCATAGATTTTTGGAAGATTGGCAACCCCTTTCAATGAAAGTGATTCTCGTCAGTCTCTGCTTGGGGCTACTTCAATAGGACACAAACCATAGCGATAGAACTTGGAACTATATTATTGTGCCAAGTTTCAAAGAGCTAGCACAAACCGTGTTTGATTTAGAGTTCCAACTACATGTATCCATATAGGAGAAAACAGAGTGAAACCTAAACATGAAAAGGGTTACTGCAAAGGAACGGTTTAACCTAGAAGAACGAAATTTGGTGAGCCAAGTGGGACTGGTGTACTGATCATTACCTGCCAGTATCATCAAGATTGGGTGAAAAAATGTTTGCTGAGATTTCAGGAAACTCGTAGTTTTTTGGAAGCTTGGCAACCCCTTTCAATGAATGTGATTCTCGTCAGTCTCTGCTTGGGGCTACTTCAATAGGACAGAAACCATTGCAATACAAATTGGAACTACATTATTGGGCCAATTTTCAAAGAGCTAGCACAAACCGTGTTTGATTTAGAGTTCCAACTACATGTATCCATATAGGAGAAAACAGAGTGAAACCTAAACATGAAAACGGTTACAGCAAAGGAACGGTTTAACCTAGAAGAACGAAATTTGGTGAGCCAAGTGGGACTGGTGTACTGATCATTACCTGCCAGTATCATCAAGATTGGGTGAAAAAATGTTTGCTGAGATTTCAGGAAACTCTTTGTTTTTTGGAAGCTTGGCATCCCCTTTCAATGAATGTGATTCTTGTCAGTCTCTGCTTGGGGCTACTTCAATAGGACAGAAACCATTGCAATAGAACTTGGAACTACATTATTGTGCCAAGTTTCAAAGAGCTAGCACAAACCGTGTTTGATTTTGAGTTCCAAATACATGTATCCATATAGGAGAAAACAGAGTGAAACCTAAACATGAAAACAGTTACTGTAAAGGAACGGTTTAACCTAGAAGAACGAAATTTGGTGAGCCAAGTGGGACTGGTGTACTGATCATTACCTGCCAGTATCATCAAGATTGGGTGAAAAATGTTTGCTGAGATTTGCGGAAACTCGTAGTTTTTTGGAAGCTTGGCAACCCCTTTCAAGGAAAGTGATTCTCGTCAGTCTCTGCTTGGGGCTACTTCAATAGTACACAAACCATAGCGATAGAACTTGGAACTACATTATTGTGCCATGTTTCAAAGAGCTAGCACAAACCGTGTTTCATTCAGAGTTCCAACTACATGTATCCATATAGGAGAAAACAGAGTGAAACCTAAACATGAAAACGGTTACTTCAAAGGAAGGGTTTAACCTAGAAGAACGAAATTTGGGGAGCCAAGTGGGATTGGTGTACTGATCATTACCTGCAAGTATCATCAAGATTGGGTGAAAAACTGTTTGCTGAGATTTCCGGAAACTCGTAGTTTTTTGGAAGCTTGGCAACCCCTTTCAATGAAAGTGATTCTCGTCAGTCTCTGCTTGGGGCTACTTCAATAGGACAGAAACAATTGTAATAGAACTTGGAACTACATTATTGTTCCAAGTTTCAAAGAGCTAGCACAAACCGTGTTTGATTTTGAGTTCCAAATACATGTATCCATATAGGAGAAAACAGAGTGATACCTAAACATGAAAACGGTTACTGAAAAGGAACGGTTTCACCTACAAGAACGAAATTTGGTGAGCCAAGTGGGACTGGTGTGCTGATCATTACCTGCAAGTACCATCAAGATTGGGTGAAAAAATGTTTGCTGAGATTTCAGGAAACTCGTAGTATTTGGAAGCTTGGCAACCCCTTTCAATGAAAGTGATTCTCGTCAGTCTCTGCTTGGGGCTACTTCAGTAGGACACAAACCATAGCGATAGAACTTGGAACTACATTATTGTGCCAAGTTTCAAAGAGCTAGCACAAGCCGTGTTTGATTTTGAGTTCCAACTACATGTATCCAAATATGAGAAAACAGAGTGAAACCTAAACATGAAAACGGTTTCTGCAAAGGAAAGTTTTAACCTAGAAGAAAGAAATTTGGTCAGCCAAGTGGGACTGGTGTACTGATAATTACCTGCCAGTATCATCATTTTGGGTGAAAAAATATTTGCTGAGATGTCAGGAAACTCATAGATTTTTGGAAGCTTGGCAACCCCTTTCAATGAAAGTGATTCTCGTCAGTCTCTGCTTGGGGCTACTTCAATAGGACACAAACCATAGCGATAGAACTTGGAACTATATTATTGTGCCAAGTTTCAAAGAGCTAGCACAAACCGTGTTTGATTTAGAGTTCCAACTACATGTATCCATATAGGAGAAAACAGAGTGAAACCTAAACATGAAAACGGTTACTGCAAACGAACGGTTTAACCTAGAAGAACGAAATTTGGTGAGCCAAGTGGGACTGGTGTACTGATCATTACCTGCCAGTATCATCAAGATTGGGTGAAAAAATGTTTGCTGAGATTTCAGGAAACTCGTAGTTTTTGGAAGCTTGGCAACCCCATTCAATGAAATTGATTCTCGTCAGTCTCTGCTTGGGGCTACTTCAGTAGGACACAAACCATAGCGATAGAACTTGGAACTACATTATTGTGCCAAGTTTCAAAGAGCTAGCACAAACCGTGTTTGATTTAGAGTTCCAACTACTTGTATCCATATAGGAGAAAACAGAGTGAAACCTAAACATGAAAACGGTTCTTGCAAAGGAACGGTTTAACCTAGAAGAACGAAATTTGGTGAGCCAAGTGGGACTAGTGTACTGATCATTACCTGCCAGTATCATCAAGATTGGGTGAAAAAATGTTTGCTGAGATTTCAGGAAACTCGTAGTTTTTGGAAGCTTGGCAACCCCATTCAATGAAATTGATTCTCGTCAGTCTCTGCTTGGGGCTACTTCAATAGGACACAAACCATAGCGATAGAACTTGGAACTACATTATTGTGCCAAGTTTCAAAGAGCTAGCTCAAACCGTGTTTGATTTAGAGTTCCCACTACATGTATCCATATAGGAGAAAACAGAGTGAAACCTAAACATGAAAACGGTTACTGCAAAGGAACGGTTTAACCTAGAAGAACGAAATTTGGTGAGCCAAGTGGGACTGGTGTACTGATCATTACCTGCCAGTATCATCAAGATTGGGTGAAAAAATGTTTGCTGAGATTTCAGGAAACTCGTAGTTTTTTGGAAGCTTGGCAACCCCTTTCAATGAATGTGATTCTCGTCATTCTCTGCTTGGGGCTACTTCAATAGGACAGAAACCATTGCAATAGAAATTGGAACTACATTATTGGGCCAAGTTTCAAAGAGCTAGCACAAACCGTGTTTGATTTAGAGTTCCAACTACATGTATCCATATAGGAGAAAACAGAGTGAAACCTAAACATGAAAACGGTTACAGCAAAGGAACGGTTTAACCTAGAAGAACGAAATTTGGTGAGCCAAGTGGGACTGGTGTACTGATCATTACCTGCCAGTATCATCAAGATTGGGTGAAAAAATGTTTGCTGAGATTTCAGGAAACTCTTTGTTTTTTGGAAGCTTGGCAACCCCTTTCAATGAATGTGATTCTTGTCAGTCTCTGCTTGGGGCTACTTCAATAGGACAGAAACCATTGCAATAGAACTTGGAACTACATTATTGTGCCAAGTTTCAAAGAGCTAGCACAAACCGTGTTTGATTTTGAGTTCCAAATACATGTATCCATATAGGAGAAAACAGAGTGAAACCTAAACATGAAAACAGTTACTGTAAAGGAACGGTTTAACCTAGAAGAACGAAATTTGGTGAGCCAAGTGGGACTGGTGTACTGATCATTACCTGCAAGTATCATCAAGATTGGGTGAAAAAATGTTTGCTGAGATTTCAGGAAACTCGTAGTATTTGGAAGCTTGGCAACCCCTTTCAATGAAAGTGATTCTCGTCAGTCTCTGCTTGGGGCTACTTCAGTAGGACACAAACCATAGTGATAGAACTTGGAACTACATTATTGTGCCAAGTTTCAAAGAGCTAGCACAAACCGTGTTTGATTTAGAGTTCCAACTACATGTATCCATATAGGAGAAAACAGAGTGAAACCTAAACATGAAAATGGTTCCTGCAAGGAACGGTTTAACCTAGAAGAACGAAATTTGGTGAGCTAAGTGGGACTAGTGTACTGATCATTACCTGCCAGTATCATCAAGATTGGGTGAAAAAATGTTTGCTGAGATTTCAGGAAACTCGTAGTTTTTTGGAAGCTTTGCAACCCCTTTCAATGAAAGTGATTCTCATCAGTCTCTGCTTGGGGCTACTTCAATAGGACACAAACCATAGCGATAGAACTTGGAACTACATTATTGTTTCAAGTTTCAAAGAGCTAGCACAAACCGTGTTGATTTTGAGTTCCAACTACATGTATCCATATACGAGAAAACAGAGTGAAACCTAAACATGAAAACGGTTTCTGCAAAGGAACGGTTTAACCTAGAAGAACGAAATTTGGTGAGCCAAGTGGTACTGGTGTACTGATCATTACCTGCAAGTATCATCAAGATGGGGTGAAAAAATGTTTGCTGAGATTTCAGGAAACTCGCAGTATTTGGAAGATTGGCAACCCCTTTCAATGAAAATGATTCTCGTCAGTCTCTGCGTGGGGCTACTTCAGTAGGACACAAACCATAGCGATAGAACTTGGAACTACATTATAGTGCCAAGTTTCAAAGAGCTAGCACAAACCGTGTTTGATTTAGAGTTCCAACTACATGTATCCATATAGGAGAAAACAGAGTGAAACCTAAACATGAAAACGGTTACTGCAAAGGAACTGTTTAACCTAGAAGAACGAAATTTTGTGAGCCAAGTGGGACTAGTGTACTGATCATTACCTGCCAGTATCATCAAGATTGGGTGAAAAAATGTTTGCTGAGATTTCCGGAAACTCGTAGTTTTTTGGAAGCTTGGCAACCCCTTTCAATGAAAGTGATTCTCGTCAGTCACTGCTTGGGGCTACTTCAATAGGACACAAACCATAGCGACAGAACTTTGAACTACATTATTGTGCCAAGTTTCAAAGAGCTAGCACAAGCCGTGTTTGATTTTGAGTTCCAACTACATGTATCCAAATATGAGAAAACAGAGTGAAACCTAAACATGAAAACGGTTTCTGCAAAGGAAAGGTTTAACCTAGAAGAACGAAATTTGGTGAGCCAAGTGAGCCTGGTGTACTGATAATTACCTGCCAGTATCATCATTTTGGGTGAAAAAATATTTGCTGAGATGTCAGGAAACTCATAGATTTTTGGAAGCTTGGCAACCCCTTTCAATGAAAGTGATTCTCGTCAGTCTCTGCTTGGGGCTACTTCAATAGGACACAAACCATAGCGATAGAACTTGGAACTATATTATTGTGCCAAGTTTCAAAGAGCTAGCACAAGCCGTGTTTGATTTAGAGTTCCAACTACATGTATCCATATAGGAGAAAACAGAGTGAAACCTAAACATGAAAACGATTACTGCAAAGGAACGGTTTAACCTAGAAGAACGAAATTTGGTGAGCCAAGTGGGACTGGTGTACTGATCATTACCTGCCAGTATCATCAAGATTGGGTGAAAAATGTTTGCTGAGATTTGCGGAAACTCGTAGTTTTTTGGAAGCTTGGCAACCCCTTTCAAGGAAAGTGATTCTCGTCAGTCTCTGCTTGGGGCTACTTCAGTAGGACACAAACCATAGTGATAGAACTTGGAACTACATTATTGTGCCAAGTTTCAAAGAGCTAGCACAAACCGTGTTTGATTTAGAGTTCCAACTACATGTATCCATATAGGAGAAAACAGAGTGAAACCTAAAATTGAAAACGGTTACTTCAAAGGAAGGGTTTAACCTAGAAGAACGAAATTTGGGGAGCCAAGTGGGATTGGTGTACTGATCATTACCTGCAAGTATCATCAAGATTGGGTGAAAAACTGTTTGCTGAGATTTCCGGAAACTCGTAGTTTTTTGGAAGCTTGGCAACCCCTTTCAATGAAAGTGATTCTCGTCAGTCTCTGCTTGGGGCTACTTCAATAGGACACAAACAATTGTAATAGAACTTGGAACTACATTATTGTGCCAAGTTTCAAAGAGCTAGCACAAACCGTGTTTGATTTTGAGTTCCAAATACATGTATCCATATAGGAGAAAACAGAGTGATACCTAAACATGAAAACGGTTACTGAAAAGGAACGGTTTAACCTACAAGAACGAAATTTGGTGAGCCAAGTGGGACTGGTGTGCTGATCATTACCTGCAAGTACCATCAAGATTGGGTGAAAAAATGTTTGCTGAGATTTCAGGAAACTCGTAGTATTTGGAAGCTTGGCAACCCCTTTCAATGAAAGTGATTCTCGTCAGTCTCTGCCTGGGGCTACTTCAGTAGGACACAAACCATAGCGATAGAACTTGGAACTACATTATTGTGCCAAGTTTCAAAGAGCTAGCACAAACCGTGTTTGATTTAGAGTTCCAACTACATGTATCCATATATGAGAAAACAGAGTGAAACCTAAACATGAAAAGGGTTACTGCAAAGGAACGGTTTAACCTAGAAGAACGAAATTTGGTGAGCCAAGTGGGACTAGTGTACTGATCATTACCTGCCAGTATCATCAAGATTGGGTGAAAAAATGTTTGCTGAGATTTCAGGAAACTCGTAGTTTTTGGAAGCTTTGCAACCCCTTTCAATGAAAGTGATTGTCGTCAGTCTCTGCTTGGGGCTACATCAATAGGACACAAACCATAGCGATAGAACTTGGAACTACATTATTGTGCCAAGTTTCAAAGTGCTAGCACAAACCGTGTTTGATTTAGAGTTCCAACTACATGTATCCATATAGGAGAAAACAGAGTGAAACCTAAACATGAAAACGGTTACTGCAAAGGAACGGTTTAACCTAGAAGAACGAAATTTTGGGAGCCAAGTGGGATTGGTGTACTCATCATTACCTGCAAATATCATCAAGATTGGGTGAAAAACTGTTTGTTGAGATTTCCGGAAACTCGTAGTTTTTTGGAAGCTTGGCAACCCCTTTCAATGAAAGTGATTCTCGTCAGTCTCTCCTTGGGGCTACTTCAATAGGACACAAACCATAGCGATAGCACTTGGAACTATATTATTGTGTCAAGTTTCAAAGAGGTAGCACAAACCGTGTTGATTTTGAGTTCCAACTACATGTATCCATATACAAGAAAACAGAGTGAAACCTAAACATGAAAAGGGTTTCTGCAAAGGAACGGTTTAACCTATAAGAACGAAATTTGGTGAGCCAAGTGGTACTGGTATACTGATCATTACTTGCCAGTATCATCAAGATTGGGTTAAAAAGGTTTGCTGAGATTTCCGGAAACTTGTAGTTTTTTGGTAGCTTGGCAACCCCTTTCAATGAAAGTGATTCTCGTCAGTCTCTGCTTGGGGCTACTTCAATAGGACACAAACCATAGCGACAGAACTTTGAACTACATTATTGTGCCAAGTTTCAAAGAGCTAGCACAAGCCGTGTTTGATTTTGAGTTCCAACTACATGTATCCAAATATGAGAAAACAGAGTGAAACCTAAACATGAAAACGGTTTCTGCAAAGGAAAGGTTTAACCTAGAAGAAAGAAATTTGGTCAGCCAAGTGGGACTGGTGTACTGATAATTACCTGCCAGTATCATCATTTTGGGTGAAAAAATATTTGCTGAGATGTCAGGAAACTCATAGATTTTTGGAAGCTTGGCAAACCCTTTCAATGAAAGTGATTCTCGTCAGTCTCTGCTTGGGGCTACTTCAATAGGACACAAACCATAGCGATAGAACTTGGAACTATATTATTGTGCCAAGTTTCAAAGAGCTAGCACAAACCGTGTTTGATTTAGAGTTCCAACTACATGTATCCATATAGGAGAAAACAGAGTGAAACCTAAACATGAAAACGGTTACTGCAAACGAACGGTTTAACCTAGAAGAACGAAATTTGGTGAGCCAAGTGGGACTGGTGTACTGATCATTACCTGCCAGTATCATCAAGATTGGGTGAAAAAATGTTTGCTGAGATTTCAGGAAACTCGTAGTTTTTGGAAGCTTGGCAACCCCATTCAATGAAATTGATTCTCGTCAGTCTCTGCTTGGGGCTACTTCATAGGACACAAACCATAGCGATAGAACTTGGAACTACATTATTGTGCCAAGTTTCAAAGAGCTAGCACAAGCCGTGTTTGATTTTGAGTTCCAACTACATGTATCCAAATATGAGAAAACAGAGTGAAACCTAAACATGAAAACGGTTCCTGCAAAGGAACGGTTTAACCTAGAAGAACGAAATTTGGTGAGCCACGTGGGACTGGTGTACTGATCATTACCTGCCAGTATCATCAAGATTGGGTGAAAAAATGTTTGCTGAGATTTCAGGAAACTCGTAGTTTTTTGAAAGCTTGGCAACCCCTTTCAATGAATGTGATTCTCGTCAGTCTCTGCTTGGGGCTACTTCAATAGGACAGAAACCATTGCAATAGAAATTGGAACTACATTATTGGGCCAAGTTTCAAAGAGCTAGCACAAACCGTGTTTGATTTAGAGTTCCAACTACATGTATCCATATAGGAGAAAACAGAGTGAAACCTAAACATGAAAACGGTTACTGCAAAGGAACGGTTTAACCTAGAAGAACGAAATTTGGTGAGCCAAGTGGGACTGGTGTACTGATCATTACCTGCCAGTATCATCAAGATTGGGTGAAAAAATGTTTGCTGAGATTTCAGGAAACTCGTAGTATTTGGAAGCTTGGCAACCCCTTTCAATGAAAGTGATTCTCGTCAGTCTCTGCTTGGGGCTACTTCAGTGGGACACAAACCATAGCGATAGAACTTGGAACTACATTATTGTGCCAAGTTTCAAAGAGCTAGCACAAACCGTGTTTGATTTAGAGTTCCAACTACTTGTATCCATATAGGAGAAAACAGAGTGAAACCTAAACATGAAAACGGTTCTTGCAAAAGGAACGGTTTAACCTAGAAGAACGAAATTTGGTGAGCCAAGTGGGACTAGTGTACTGATCATTACCTGCCAGTATCATCAAGATTGGGTGAAAAAATGTTTGCTGAGATTTCAGGAAAGTCGTAGTTTTTGGAAGCTTGGCAACCCCATTCAATGAAATTGATTCTCGTCAGTCTCTGCTTGGGGCTACTTCAATAGGACACAAACCATAGCTATAGAACTTGGAACTACATTATTGTGCCAAGTTTCAAAGAGCTAGCTCAAACCGTGTTTGATTTAGAGTTCCAACTACATGTATCCATATAGGAGAAAACAGAGTGAAACCTAAACATGAAAACGGTTACTGCAAAGGAACGGTTTAACCTAGAAGAACGAAATTTGGTGAGCCAAGTGGGACTGGTGTACTGATCATTACCTGCCAGTATCATCAAGATTGGGTGAAAATATGTTTGCTGAGATTTCAGGAAACTCGTAGTTTTTTGGAAGCTTGGCAACCCCTTTCAATGAATGTGATTCTTGTCAGTCTCTGCTTGGGGCTACTTCAATAGGACAGAAACAATTGTAATAGAACTTGGAACTACATTATTGTGCCAAGTTTCAAAGAGCTAGCACAAACCGTGTTTGATTTTGAGTTCCAAATACATGTATCCATATAGGAGAAAACAGAGTGATACCTAAACATGAAAACGGTTACTGAAAAGGAACGGTTTAACCTACAAGAACGAAATTTGGTGAGCCAAGTGGGACTGGTGTGCTGATCATTACCTGCAAGTACCATCAAGATTGGGTGAAAAAATGTTTGCTGAGATTTCAGGAAACTCGTAGTATTTGGAAGCTTGGCAACCCCTTTCAATGAAAGTGATTCTCGTCAGTCTCTGCTTGGGGCTACTTCAGTAGGACACAAACCATAGCGATAGAACTTGGAACTACATTATTGTGCCAAGTTTCAAAGAGCTAGCACAAACCGTGTTTGATTTAGAGTTCCAACTACATGTATCCATATATGAGAAAACAGAGTGAAACCTAAACATGAAAAGGGTTACTGCAAAGGAACGGTTTAACCTAGAAGAACGAAATTTGGTGAGCCAAGTGGGACTAGTGTACTGATTATTACCTGCCAGTATCATCAAGATTGGGTGAAAAAATGTTTGCTGAGATTTCAGGAAACTCGTAGTTTTTGGAAGCTTTGCAACCCCTTTCAATGAAAGTGATTGTCGTCAGTCTCTGCTTGGGGCTACATCAATAGGACACAAACCATAGCGATAGAACTTGGGACTACATTATTGTGCCAAGTTTCAAAGTGCTAGCACAAACCGTGTTTGATTTAGAGTTCCAACTACATGTATCCATATAGGAGAAAACAGAGTGAAACCTAAACATGAAAACGGTTACTGCAAAGGAACAGTTTAACCTAGAAGAACGAAATTTTGGGAGCCAAGTGGGATTGGTGTACTCATCATTACCTGCAAATATCATCAAGATTGGGTGAAAAACTGTTTGCTGAGATTTCCGGAAACTCGTAGTTTTTTGGAAGCTTGGCAACCCCTTTCAATGAAAGTGATTCTCCTCAGTCTCTCCTTGGGGCTACTTCAATAGGACACAAACCATAGCGAGAGCACTTGGAACTATATTATTGTGTCAAGTTTCAAAGAGCTAGCACAAACCGTGTTGATTTTGAGTTCCAACTACATGTATCCATATACAAGAAAACAGAGTGAAACCTAAACATGAAAATGGTTTCTGCAAAGGAACGGTTTAACCTATAAGAACGAAATTTGGTGAGCCAAGTGGTACTGGTATACTGATCATTACTTGCCAGTATCATCAAGATTGGGTTAAAAATGTTTGCTGAGATTTCCGGAAACTTGTAGTTTTTTGGTAGCTTGGCAACCCCTTTCAATGAAAGTGATTCTCGTCAGTCTCTGCTTGGGGCTACTTCAATAGGACACAAACCATAGCGACAGAACTTTGAACTACATTATTGTGCCAAGTTTCAAAGAGCTAGCACAAGCCGTGTTTGATTTTGAGTTCCAACTACATGTATCCAAATATGAGAAAACAGAGTGAAACCTAAACATGAAAACGGTTTCTGCAAAGGAAAGGTTTAACCTAGAAGAAAGAAATTTGGTCAGCCAAGTGGGACTGGTGTACTGATAATTACCTGCCAGTATCATCATTTTGGGTGAAAAAATATTTGCTGAGATGTCAGGAAACTCATAGATTTTTGGAAGCTTGGCAACCCCTTTCAATGAAAGTGATTCTCGTCAGTCTCTGTTTGGGGCTACTTCAATAGGACACAAACCATAGCGATAGAACTTGGAACTATATTATTGTGCCAAGTTTCAAAGAATTAGCACAAACCGTGTTTGATTTAGAGTTCCAACTACATGTATCCATATAGGAGAAAACAGAGTGAAACCTAAACATGAAAACGGTTCCTGCAAACGAACGGTTTAACCTAGAAGAACGAAATTTGGTGAGCCAAGTGGGACTGGTGTACTGATCATTACCTGCCAGTATCATCAAGATTGGGTGAAAAATTGTTTGCTGAGATTTCAGGAAACTCGTAGTTTTTGGAAGCTTGGCAACCCCATTCAATGAAATTGATTCTCGTCAGTCTCTGCTTGGGGCTACTTCAATAGGACACAAACCATAGCGATAGAACTTGGAACTACATTATTGTGCCAAGTTTCAAAGAGCTAGCTCAAACCGTGTTTGATTTAGAGTTCCCACTACATGTATCCATATAGGAGAAAACAGAGTGAAACCTAAACATGAAAACGGTTCCTGCAAAGGAACGGTTTAACCTAGAAGAACGAAATTTGGTGAGCCACGTGGACTGGTGTACTGATCATTACCTGCCAGTATCATCAAGATTGGGTGAAAATATGTTTGCTGAGATTTCAGGAAACTCGTAGTTTTTTGGAAGCTTGGCAACCCCTTTCAATGAATGTGATTCTTGTCAGTCTCTGCTTGGGGCTACTTCAATAGGACAGAAACCATTGCAATAGAAATTGGAACTACATTATTGGGCCAAGTTTCAAAGAGCTAGCACAAACCGTGTTTGATTTAGAGTTCCATCTACATGTATCCATATAGGAGAAAACAGAGTGAAACCTAAACATGAAAACGGATACTGCAAAGGAACGGTTTAACCTAGAAGAACGAAATTTGGTGAGCCAAGTGGGACTGGTGTACTGATCATTACCTGCCAGTATCATCAAGATTGGGTGAAAAAATATTTGCTGAGATTTCAGGAAACTCTTTGTTTTTTGGAAGCTTGGCAACCCCTTTCAATGAATGTGATTCTTGTCAGTCTCTGCTTGGGGCTACTTCAATAGGACAGAAACCATTGCAATAGAACTTGGAACTACATTATTGTGCCAAGTTTCAAAGAGCTAGCACAAACCGTGTTTGATTTTGAGTTCCAAATACATGTATCCATATAGGAGAAAACAGAGTGAAACCTAAACATGAAAACCGTTCCTGTTACTGTAAAGGAACGGTTTAACCTAGAAGAACGAAATTTGGTGAGCCAAGTGG
Source organism: Urocitellus parryii (assembly GCF_045843805.1). Taxonomy (NCBI): domain Eukaryota; kingdom Metazoa; phylum Chordata; class Mammalia; order Rodentia; family Sciuridae; genus Urocitellus; species Urocitellus parryii. Next base: position 18,811 of record NW_027553143.1, read on the forward strand.
GACTGGTGTACTGATCATTACCTGCAAGTATCATCAAGATTGGGTGAAAAAATGTTTGCTGAGATTTCAGGAAACTCGTAGTATTTGGAAGCTTGGCAACCCCTTTCAATGAAAGTGATTCTCGTCAGTCTCTGCTTGGGGCTACTTCAGTAGGACACAAACCATAGCGATAGAACTTGGAACTACATTATTGTGCCAAGTTTCAAAGAGCTAGCACAAACCGTGTTTGATTTAGAGTTCCAACTACATGTATCCATATAGGAGAAAACAGAGTGAAACCTAAACATGAAAACGGTTCTTGCAAAGGAACGGTTTAACCTAGAAGAACGAAATTTGGTGAGCCAAGTGGGACTAGTGTACTGATCATTACCTGCCAGTATCATCAAGATTGGGTGAAAAAATGTTTGCTGAGATTTCAGGAAACTCGTAGTTTTTGGAAGCTTGGCAACCCCATTCAATGAATTGATTCTCGTCAGTCTCTGCTTGGGGCTACTTGAATAGGACACAAACCATAGCGATAGAACTTGGAACTACATTATTGTTTCAAGTTTCAAAGAGCTAGCACAAACCGTGTTGATTTTGAGTTCCAACCCCATGTATCCATATACGAGAAAACAGAGTGAAACCTAAACATGAAAACGGTTTCTGCAAAGGACGGTTTAACCTAGAAGAACGAAATTTGGTGAGCCAAGTGGTACTGGTGTACTGATAATTACTTGCCAGTATCATCAAGATTGGGTGAAAAAATGTTTGCTGAGATTTCAGGAAACTCGTAGTTTTTTGGAAGCTTGGCAACCCCTTTCAATGAAAGTGATTCTCGTCAGTCTCTGCTTGGGGCTACTTCAATAGGACACAAACCATAGCGATAGAACTTGGAACTACATTATTGTGCCAAGTTTCAAACAGCTAGCACAAACCGTGTTTCATTCAGAGTTCCAACTACATGTATCCATATAGGAGAAAACAGAGTCTAACCTAAACATGAAAACGGTTACTGCAAAGGAACGGTTTAACCTAGAAGAACGAAATTTGGTGAGCCAAGTGGGAATGTGTACTGATCATTACCTGCAAGTATCATCAAGATGGGTGAAAAAAATGTTTGCTGAGATTTCAGGAAACTCGCAGTATTTGGAAGATTGGCAACCCCATTCAATGAAAATGATTCTCGTCAGTCTCTGCGTGGGGCTACTTCAGTAGGACACAAACCATAGCGATAGAACTTGGAACTACATTATAGTGCCAAGTTTCAAAGAGCTAGCACAAAACGTGTTTGATTTAGAGTTCCAACTACATGTATCCATATAGGAGAAAACAGAGTGAAACCTAAACATGAAAACGGTTACTGCAAAGGAACTGTTTAACCTAGAAGAACGAAATTTGGTGAGCCAAGTGGGACTAGTGTACTGATCATTACCTGCCAGTATCATCAAGATTGGGTGAAAAAATGTTTGCTGAGATTTCCGGAAACTCGTAGTTTTTTGGAAGCTTGGCAACCCCTTTCAATGAAAGTGATTCTCGTCAGTCTCTGCTTGGGGCTACTTCAATAGGACACAAACCATAGCGACAGAACTTTGAACTACATTATTGTGCCAAGTTTCAAAGAGCTAGCACAAGCCGTGTTTGATTTTGAGTTCCAACTACATGTATCCAAATATGAGAAAACAGAGTGAAACCTAAACATGAAAACGGTTTCTGCAAAGGAAAGGTTAAACCTAGAAGAACGAAATTTGGTGAGCCAAGTGAGCCTGGTGTACTGATAATTACCTGCCAGTATCATCATTTTGGGTGAAAAAATATTTGCTGAGATGTCAGGAAACTCATAGATTTTTGGAAGCTTGGCAACCCCTTTCAATGAAAGTGATTCTCGTCAGTTTCTGCTTGGGGCTACTTCAATAGGACACAAACCATAGCGATAGAACTTGGAACTATATTATTGTGCCAAGTTTCAAAGAGCTAGCACAAACCGTGTTTGATTTAGAGTTCCAACTACATGTATCCATATAGGAGAAAACAGAGTGAAACCTAAACATGAAAACGATTACTGCAAAGGAACGGTTTAACCTAGAAGAACGAAATTTGGTGAGCCAAGTGGGACTGGTGTACTGATCATTACCTGCCAGTATCATCAAGATTGGGTGAAAAATGTTTGCTGAGATTTGCGGAAACTCGTAGTTTTTTGGAAGCTTGGCAACCCTTTCAAGGAAAGTGATTCTCGTCAGTCTCTGCTTGGGGCTACTTCAATAGGACACAAACCATAGCGATAGAACTTGGAACTACATTATTGTGCCAAGTTTCAAGAGCTAGCACAAACCGTGTTTCATTCAGAGTTCCAACTACATGTATCCATATAGGAGAAAACAGAGTGAAACCTAAACATGAAAACGGTTACTTCAAAGGAAGGGTTTTAACCTAGAAGAACGAAATTTTGGGGAGCCAAGTGTGATTGGTGTACTGATCATTACCTGCAAGTATCATCAAGATTGGGTGAAAAACTGTTTGCTGAGATTTCCGGAAACTCGTAGTTTTTGGAAGCTTGGCAACCCCTTTCAATTGAAAGTGATTCTCGTCAGTCTCTGCTTGGGGCTACTTCAATAGGACACAAACCATAGCGACAGAACTTTGAACTACATTATTGTGCCAAGTTTCAAAGAGCTAGCACAAGCCGTGTTTGATTTTGAGTTCCAACTACATGTATCCAAATATGAGAAAACAGAGTGAAACCTAAACATGAAAACGGTTTCTGCAAAGGAAAGGTTTAACCTAGAAGAACGAAATTTGGTCAGCCAAGTGGGACTGGTGTACTGATAATTACCTGCCAGTATCATCATTTTGGGTGAAAAAATATTTGCTGAGATGTCAGGAAACTCATACATTTTTGGAAGCTTGGCAACCCCTTTCAATGAAAGTGATTCTCGTCAGTCTCTGCTTGGGGCTACTTCAATAGGACACAAACCATAGCGATAGAACTTGGAACTATATTATTGTGCCAAGTTTCAAAGAGCTAGCACAAACCGTGTTTGATTTAGAGTTCCAACTACATGTATCCATATAGGAGAAAACAGAGTGAAACCTAAACATGAAAACGGTTACTGCAAAGGAACGGTTTAACCTAGAAGAACGAAATTTGGTGAGCCAAGTGGGACTGGTGTACTGATCATTACCTGCCAGTATCATCAAGATTGGGTGAAAAAATGTTTGCTGAGATTTCAGGAAATTCGTAGTTTTTGGAAGCTTGGCAACCCCATTCAATGAAATTGATTCTCGTCAGTCTCTGCTTGGGGCTACTTCAATAGGACACAAACCATAGCGATAGAACTTGGAACTACATTATTGTGCCAAGTTTCAAAGAGCTAGCTCAAACCGTGTTTGATTTAGAGTTCCCACAACATGTATCCATATAGGAGAAAACAGAGTGAAACCCTAAACATGAAAACGGTTACTGCAAAGGAATGGTTTTAACCTAGAAGAACGAAATTTGGTGAGCCAAGTGGGACTGGTGTACTGATAATTACCTGCCAGTATCATCAAGATTGGGTTGAAAAAAATGTTTGCTGAGATTTCAGGAAACTCGTAGTTTTTTGGAAGCTTGGCAACCCCTTTCAATGAATGTGATTCTCGTCAGTCTCTGCTTGGGGCTACTTCAATAGGACAGAAACCATTGCAATAGAAATTGGAACTACATTATTGTGCCAAGTTTCAAAGAGCTAGCACAAACCGTGTTTGATTTAGAGTTCCAACTACATGTATCCATATAGGAGAAAACAGAGTGAAACTAAACATGAAAACGGTTACTGCAAAGGAACGGTTTAACCTAGAAGAACGAAATTTGGTGAGCCAAGTGGGACTGGTGTACTGATCATTACCTGCCAGTATCATCAAGATTGGGTGAAAAAATGTTTGCTGAGATTTCCGGAAACTCGTAGTTTTTTGGAAGCTTGGCAACCCCTTTCAATGAAAGTGATTCTCGTCAGTCTCTGCTTGGGGCTACTTCAATAGGACACAAACCATAGCGACAGAACTTTGAACTGCATTATTGTGCCAAGTTTCAAAGAGCTAGCACAAGCCGTGTTTGATTTTGAGTTCCAACTACATGTATCCAAATATGAGAAAACAGAGTGAAACCTAAACATGAAAACGGTTTCTGCAAAGGAAAGTTTTAACCTAGAAGAAAGAAATTTGGTCAGCCAAGTGGGACTGGTGTACTGATAATTACCTGCCAGTATCATCATTTTGGGTGAAAAAATATTTGCTGAGATGTCAGGAAACTCATAGATTTTTGGAAGCTTGGCAACCCCTTTCAATGAAAGTGATTCTCGTCAGTCTCTGCTTGGGGCTACTTCAATAGGACACAAACCATAGCGATAGTACTTGGAACTATATTATTGTGCCAAGTTTCAAAGAGCTAGCACAAACCGTGTTTGATTTAGAGTTCCAACTACATGTATCCATATAGGAGAAAACAGAGTGAAACCTAAACATGAAAACGGTTACTGCAAACGAACGGTTTAACCTAGGAAGAACGAAATTTGGTGAGCCAAGTGGGACTGGTGTACTGATCATTACCTGCCAGTATCATCAAGATTGGGTGAAAAAATGTTTGCTGAGATTTCAGGAAACTCGTAGTTTTTGGAAGCTTGGCAACCCCATTCAATGAAATTGATTCTCGTCAGTCTCTGCTTGGGGCTACTTCAGTAGGACACAAACCATAGCGATAGAACTTGGAACTACATTATTGTGCCAAGTTTCAAAGAGCTAGCACAAACCGTGTTTGATTTAGAGTTCCAACTACTTGTATCCATATAGGAGAAAACAGAGGTGAAACCTAAACATGAAAACGGTTACTGCAAAGGAACGGTTTAACCTAGAAGAACGAAATTTGGTGAGCCAAGTGGGACTGGTGTACTGATCATTACCTGCCAGTATCATCAAGATTGGGTGAAAAAATGTTTGCTGAGATTTCAGGAAACTCGTAGTTTTTGGAAGCTTGGCAACCCCATTCAATGAAATTGATTCTCGTCAGTCTCTGCTTGGGGCTACTTCAATAGGACACAAACCATAGCGATAGAACTTGGAACTACATTATTGTGCCAAGTTTCAAAGAGCTAGCTCAAAACCGTGTTTGATTTAGAGTTCCCACAACATGTATCCATATAGGAGAAAACAGAGTGAAACCTAAACATGAAAACGGTTACTGCAAAGGAATGGTTTAACCTAGAAGAACGAAATTTGGTGAGCCAAGTGGGACTGGTGTACTGATAATTACCTGCCAGTATCATCAAGATTGGGTGAAAAAATGTTTGCTGAGATTTCAGGAAACTCGTAGTTTTTTGGAAGCATGGCAACCCCTTTCAATGAATGTGATTCTCGTCAGTCTATGCTTGGGGCTACTTCAATAGGACAGAAACCATTGCAATAGAAATTGGAACTACATTATTGTGCCAAGTTTCAAAGAGCTAGCACAAACCGTGTTTGATTAGAGTTCCAACTACATGTATCCATATAGGAGAAAACAGAGTGAAACCTAAACATGAAAACGGTTACTGCAAAGGAACGGTTTAACCTAGAAGAACGAAATTTGGTGAGCCAAGTGGGACTGGTGTACTGATCATTACCTGCCAGTATCATCAAGATTGGGTGAAAAAATGTTTGCTGAGATTTCCGGAAACTCGTAGTTTTTTGGAAGCTTGGCAACCCCTTTCAATGAAAGTGATTCTCGTCAGTCTCTGCTTGGGGCTACTTCAATAGGACACAAACCATAGCGACAGAACTTTGAACTGCATTATTGTGCCAAGTTTCAAAGAGCTAGCACAAGCCGTGTTTGATTTTGAGTTCCAACTACATGTATCCAAATATGAGAAAACAGAGTGAAACCTAAACATGAAAACGGTTTCTGCAAAGGAAAGTTTTAACCTAGAAGAAAGAAATTTGGTCAGCCCAAGTGGGACTGGTGTACTGATAATTACCTGCCAGTATCATCATTTTGGGTGAAAAAATATTTGCTGAGATGTCAGGAAACTCATAGATTTTTGGAAGCTTGGCAACCCCTTTCAATGAAAGTGATTCTCGTCAGTCTCTGCTTGGGGCTACTTCAATAGGACACAAACCATAGCGATAGTACTTGGAACTATATTATTGTGCCAAGTTTCAAAGAGCTAGCACAAACCGTGTTTGATTTAGAGTTCCAACTACATGTATCCATATAGGAGAAAACAGAGTGAAACCTAAACATGAAAACGGTTCTTGCAAAGGAACGGTTTAACCTAGAAGAACGAAATTTGGTGAGCCAAGTGGGACTAGTGTACTGATCATTACCTGCCAGTATCATCAAGATTGGGTGAAAAAATGTTTGCTGAGATTTCAGGAAAGTCGTAGTTTTTGGAAGCTTGGCAACCCCATTCAATGAAATTGATTCTCGTCAGTCTCTGCTTGGGGCTACTTCAATAGGACACAAACCATAGCGATAGAACTTGGAACTACATTATTGTGCCAAGTTTCAAAGAGCTAGCTCAAACCGTGTTTGATTTAGAGTTCCCACTACATGTATCCATATAGGAGAAAAACAGAGTGAAACCTAAACATGAAAACGGTTACTGCAAAGGAACGGTTTAACTAGAAGAACGAAATTTGGTGAGCCAAGTGGGACTGGTGTACTGATCATTACCTGCCAGTATCATCAAGATTGGGTGAAAAAATGTTTGCTGAGATTTCAGGAAACTCGTAGTTTTTTGGAAGCTTGGCAACCCCTTTCAATGAATGTGATTCTCGTCAGTCTCTGCGTGGGGCTACTTCAATAGGACAGAAACCATTGCAATAGAAATTGGAACTACATTATTGGGCCAAGTTTCAAAGAGCTAGCACAAACCGTGTTTGATTTAGAGTTCCAACTACATGTATCCATATAGGAGAAAACAGAGTGAAACCTAAACATGAAAACGGTTACAGCAAAGGAACGTTTAACCTAGAAGAACGAAATTTGGTGAGCCAAGTGGGACTGGTGTACTGATCATTACCTGCCAGTATCATCAAGATTGGGTGAAAAAATGTTTGCTGAGATTTCAGGAAACTCTTTGTTTTTGGAAGCTTGGCAACCCCTTTCAATGAATGTGATTCTTGTCAGTCTCTGCTTGGGGCTACTTCAATAGGACAGAAACCATTGCAATAGAACTTGGAACTACATTATTGGGCCAAGTTTCAAAGAGCTAGCACAAACCGTGTTTGATTTTGAGTTCCAAATACATGTATCCATATAGGAGAAAACAGAGTGAAACCTAAACATGAAAACAGTTACTGTAAAGGAACGGTTTAACCTAGAAGAACGAAATTTGGTGAGCCAAGTGGGACTGGTCTACTGATCATTACCTGCAAGTATCATCAAGATTGGGTGAAAAAATGTTTGCTGAGATTTCAGGAAACTCGTAGTATTTGGAAGCTTGGCAACCCCTTTCAATGAAAGTGATTCTCGTCAGTCTCTGCTTGGGGCTACTTCAGTAGGACACAAACCATAGTGATAGAACTTGGAACTACATTATTGTGCCAAGTTTCAAAGAGCTAGCACAAACCGTGTTTGATTTATAGTTCCAACTACATGTATCCATATAGGAGAAAACAGAGTGAAACCTAAACATGAAAACGGTTCCTGCAAGGAACGGTTTAACCTAGAAGAACGAAATTTGGTGAGCTAAGTGGGACTAGTGTACTGATCATTACCTGCCAGTATCATCAAGATTGGGTGAAAAAATGTTTGCTGAGATTTCAGGAAACTCGTAGTTTTTTGGAAGCTTTGCAACCCCTTTCAATGAAAGTGATTCTCATCAGTCTCTGCTTGGGGCTACTTCAATAGGACACAAACCATAGCGATAGAACTTGGAACTACATTATTGTTTCAAGTTTCAAAGAGCTAGCACAAACCGTGTTGATTTTGAGTTCCAACTACATGTATCCATATACGAGAAAACAGAGTGAAACCTAAACATGAAAACGGTTTCTGCAAAGGAACGGTTTAACCTAGAAGAACGAAATTGGGTGAGCCAAGTGGTACTGGTGTACTGATCATTACTTGCCAGTATCATCAAGATTGGGTGAAAAAATGTTTGCTGAGATTTCAGGAAACTCGTAGTTTTTTGGAAGCTTGGCAACCCCTTTCAATGAAAGTGATTCTTGTCAGTCTCTGCTTGGGGCTACTTCAATAGGACACAAACCATAGCGATAGAACTTGGAACTACATTATTGTGCCAAGTTTCAAAGAGCTAGCACAAACCGTGTTTCATTCAGAGTTCCAACTACATGTATCCATATAGGAGAAAACAGAGTCTAACCTAAACATGAAAACGGTTACTGCAAAGGAACGGTTTAACCTAGAAGAACGAAATTTGGTGAGCCAAGTGGGAATGGTGTACTGATCATTACCTGCAAGTATCATCAAGATGGGGTGAAAAAATGTTTGCTGAGATTTCAGGAAACTCGCAGTATTTGGAAGATTGGCAACCCCTTTCAATGAAAATGATTCTCGTCAGTCTCTGCGTGGGGCTACTTCAGTGGACACAAACCATAGCGATAGAACTTGGAACTACATTATAGTGCCAAGTTTCAAAGAGCTAGCACAAACCGTGTTTGATTTAGAGTTCCAACTACATGTATCCATATAGGAGAAAACAGAGTGAAAACCTAAAACATGAAACGGTTACTGCCAAGGAACTGTTTAACCTAGAAGAACGAAATATGGTGAGCCAAGTGGGCCTAGTGTACAGATCATTACCTGCCAGTATCATCAAGATTGGGTGAAAAATGTTTGCTGAGATTTCCGGAAACTCGTAGTTTTTGGAAGCTTGGCAACCCCTTTCAATGAAAGTGATTCTCAGTCAGTCTCTGCTTGGGGCTACTTCAATAGGACACAAACCATAGCGACAGAACTTTGAACTACATTATTGTGCCAAGTTTCAAAGAGCTAGCACAAGCCGTGTTTGATTTGAGTTCCAACTACATGTATCCAAATATGAGAAAACAGAGTGAAACCTAAACATGAAAACGGTTTCTGCAAAGGAAAGGTTTAACCTAGAAGAACGAAATTTGGTGAGCCAAGTGAGCCTGGTGTACTGATAATTACCTGCCAGTATCATCAAGATTGGGTGAAAAAATATTTGCTGAGATGTCAGGAAACTCATAGATTTTGGAAGCTTGGCAACCCCTTTCAATGAAAGTGATTCTCGTCAGTCTCTGCTTGGGGCTACTTCAATAGGAACACAAACCATAGCGATAGAACTTGGAACTATATTATTGTGCCAAGTTTCAAAGAGCTAGCACAAACCGTGTTTGATTTAGAGTTCCAACTACATGTATCCATATAGGAGAAAACAGAGTGAAACCTAAACATGAAAACGATTACTGCAAAGGAACGGTTTAACCTAGAAGAACGAAATTTGGTGAGCCAAGTGGGACTGGTGTACTGATCATTACCTGCCAGTATCATCAAGATTGGGTGAAAAATGTTTGCTGAGATTTCAGGAAACTCGTAGTTTTTGGAAGCTTTGCAACCCCTTTCAATGAAAGTGATTGTCGTCAGTCTCTGCTTGGGGCTACATCAATAGGACACAAACCATAGCGATAGAACTTGGAACTACATTATTGTGCCAAGTTTCAAAGTGCTAGCACAAACCGTGTTTGATTTAGAGTTCCAACTACATGTATCCATATAGGAGAAAACAGAGTGAAACCTAAACATGAAAACGGTTACTGCAAAGGAACGGTTTAACCTAGAAGAACGAAATTTTGGGAGCCAAGTGGGATTGGTGTACTCATCATTACCTGCAAATATCATCAAGATTGGGTGAAAAACTGTTTGTTGAGATTTCCGGAAACTCGTAGTTTTTTGGAAGCTTGGCAACCCCTTTCAATGAAAGTGATTCTCGTCAGTCTCTCCTTGGGGCTACTTCAATAGGACACAAACCATAGCGATAGCACTTGGAACTATATTATTGTGTCAAGTTTCAAAGAGGTAGCACAAACCGTGTTGATTTTGAGTTCCAACTACATGTATCCATATACAAGAAAACAGAGTGAAACCTAAACATGAAAAGGGTTTCTGCAAAGGAACGGTTTAACCTATAAGAACGAAATTTGGTGAGCCAAGTGGTACTGGTATACTGATCATTACTTGCCAGTATCATCAAGATTGGGTTAAAAGGTTTGCTGAGATTTCCGGAAACTTGTAGTTTTTTGGTAGCTTGGCAACCCCTTTCAATGAAAATGATTCTCGTCAGTCTCTGCGTGGGGCTACTTCAGTGGACACAAACCATAGCGATAGAACTTGGAACTACATTATAGTGCCAAGTTTCAAAGAGCTAGCACAAACCGTGTTTGATTTAGAGTTCCAACTACATGTATCCATATAGGAGAAAACAGAGTGAAACCTAAACATGAAAACGGTTACTGCAAAGGAACTGTTTAACCTAGAAGAACGAAATTTGGTGAGCCAAGTGGGACTAGTGTACTGATCATTACCTGCCAGTATCATCAAGATTGGGTGAAAAAATGTTTGCTGAGATTTCCGGAAACTCGTAGTTTTTTGGAAGCTTGGCAACCCCTTTCAATGAAAGTGATTCTCGTCAGTCTCTGCTTGGGGCTACTTCAATAGGACACAAACCATAGCGACAGAACTTTGAACTACATTATTGTGCCAAGTTTCAAAGAGCTAGCACAAGCCGTGTTTGATTTTGAGTTCCAACTACATGTATCCAAATATGAGAAAACAGAGTGAAACCTAAACATGAAAACGGTTTCTGCAAAGGAAAGGTTTAACCTAGAAGAACGAAATTTGGTGAGCCAAGTGAGCCTGGTGTACTGATAATTACCTGCCAGTATCATCATTTTGGGTGAAAAAATATTTGCTGAGATGTCAGGAAACTCATAGATTTTTGGAAGCTTGGCAACCCCTTTCAATGAAAGTGATTCTCGTCAGTCTCTGCTTGGGGCTACTTCAATAGGACACAAACCATAGCGATAGAACTTGCAACTATATTATTGTGCCAAGTTTCAAAGAGCTAGCACAAACCGTGTTTGATTTAGAGTTCCAACTACATGTATCCATATAGGAGAAAACAGAGTGAAACCTAAACATGAAAACGATTACTGCAAAGGAACGGTTTAACCTAGAAGAACGAAATTTGGTGAGCCAAGTGGGACTGGTGTACTGATCATTACCTGCCAGTATCATCAAGATTGGGTGAAAAATGTTTGCTGAGATTTCAGGAAACTCGTAGTTTTTGGAAGCTTTGCAACCCCTTTCAATGAAAGGTGATTGTCTCAGTCTCTGCTTGGGGCTACATCAATAGGACACAAACCATAGCGATAGAACTTGGAACTACATTATTGTGCCAAGTTTCAAAGTGCTAGCACAAACCGTGTTTGATTTAGAGTTCCAACTACATGTATCCATATAGGAGAAAACAGAGTGAAACCTAAACATGAAAACGGTTACTGCAAAGGAACGGTTTAACCTAGAAGAACGAAATTTTGGGAGCCAAGTGGGATTGGTGTACTCATGATTACCTGCAAATATCATCAAGATTGGGTGAAAAACTGTTTGCTGAGATTTCCGGAAACTCGTAGTTTTTTGGAAGCTTGGCAACCCCTTTCAATGAAAGTGATTCTCGTCAGTCTCTCCTTGGGGCTACTTCAATAGGACACAAACCATAGCGATAGCACTTGGAACTATATTATTGTGTCAAGTTTCAAAGAGCTAGCACAAACCGTGTTGATTTTGAGTTCCAACTACATGTATCCATATACAAGAAAACAGAGTGAAACCTAAACATGAAAAGGGTTTCTGCAAAGGAACGGTTTAACCTATAAGAACGAAATTTGGTGAGCCAAGTGGTACTGGTATACTGATCATTACTTGCCAGTATCATCAAGATTGGGTTAAAAATGTTTGCTGAGATTTCCGGAAACTTGTAGTTTTTTGGTAGCTTGGCAACCCCTTTCAATGAAAGTGATTCTCGTCAGTCTCTGCTTGGGGCTACTTCAATAGGACACAATCCATAGCGACAGAACTTTGAACTACATTATTGTGCCAAGTTTCAAAGAGCTAGCACAAGCCGTGTTTGATTTTGAGTTCCAACTACATGTATCCAAATATGAGAAAACAGAGTGAAACCTAAACATGAAAACGGTTTCTGCAAAGGAAAGGTTTAACCTAGAAGAAAGAAATTTGGTCAGCCAAGTGGGACTGGTGTACTGATAATTACCTGCCAGTATCATCATTTTGGGTGAAAAAATATTTGCTGAGATGTCAGGAAACTCATAGATTTTTGGAAGCTTGGCAACCCCTTTCAATGAAAGTGATTCTCGTCAGTCTCTGCTTGGGGCTACTTCAATAGGACACAAACCATAGCGATAGAACTTGGAACTATATTATTGTGCCAAGTTTCAAAGAGCTAGCACAAACCGTGTTTGATTTAGAGTTCCAACTACATGTATCCATATAGGAGAAAACAGAGTGAAACCTAAACATGAAAACGGTTACTGCAAACGAACGGTTTAACCTAGAAGAACGAAATTTGGTGAGCCAAGTGGGACTGGTGTACTGATCATTACCTGCCAGTATCATCAAGATTGGGTGAAAAAATGTTTGCTGAGATTTCAGGAAACTCGTAGTTTTTGGAAGCTTGGCAACCCCATTCAATGAAATTGATTCTCGTCAGTCTCTGCTTGGGGCTACTTCAATAGGACACAAACCATAGCGATAGAACTTGGAACTACATTATTGTGCCAAGTTTCAAAGAGCTAGCTCAAACCGTGTTTGATTTAGAGTTCCCACAACATGTATCCATATAGGAGAAAACAGAGTGAAACCTAAACATGAAAACGGTTACTGCAAAGGAATGGTTTAACCTAGAAGAACGAAATTTGGTGAGCCAAGTGGGACTGGTGTACTGATAATTACCTGCCAGTATCATCAAGATTGGGTGAAAAAATGTTTGCTGAGATTTCAGGAAACTCGTAGTTTTTTGGAAGCTTGGCAACCCCTTTCAATGAATGTGATTCTCGTCAGTCTCTGCTTGGGGCTACTTCAATAGGACAGAAACCATTGCAATAGAAATTGGAACTACATTATTGTGCCAAGTTTCAAAGAGCTAGCACAAACCGTGTTTGATTTTGAGTTCCAACTACATGTATCCATATAGGAGAAAACAGAGTGAAACCTAAACATGAAAACGGTTACTGCAAAGGAACGGTTTAACCTAGAAGAACGAAATTTGGTGAGCCAAGTGGGACTGGTGTACTGATCATTACCTGCCAGTATCATCAAGATTGGGTGAAAAAATGTTTGCTGAGATTTCCGGAAACTCGTAGTTTTTTGGAAGCTTGGCAACCCCTTTCAATGAAAGTGATTCTCGTCAGTCTCTTCTTGGGGCTACTTCAATAGGACACAAACCATAGCGACAGAACTTTGAACTACATTATTGTGCCAAGTTTCAAAGAGCTAGCACAAGCCGTGTTTGATTTTGAGTTCCAACTACATGTATCCAAATATGAGAAAACAGAGTGAAACCTAAACATGAAAACGGTTTCTGCAAAGGAAAGTTTTAACCTAGAAGAAAGAAATTTGGTCAGCCAAGTGGGACTGGTGTACTGATAATTACCTGCCAGTATCATCATTTTGGGTGAAAAAATATTTGCTGAGATGTCAGGAAACTCATAGATTTTTGGAAGCTTGGCAACCCCTTTCAATGAAAGTGATTCTCGTCAGTCTCTGCTTGGGGCTACTTCAATAGGACACAAACCATAGCGATAGAACTTGGAACTATATTATTGTGCCAAGTTTCAAAGAGCTAGCACAAACCGTGTTTGATTTAGAGTTCCAACTACATGTATCCATATAGGAGAAAACAGAGTGAAACCTAAACATGAAAACGGTTACTGCAAACGAACGGTTTAACCTAGAAGAACGAAATTTGGTGAGCCAAGTGGGACTGGTGTACTGATCATTACCTGCCAGTATCATCAAGATTCGGTGAAAAAATGTTTGCTGAGATTTCAGGAAACTCGTAGTTTTTGGAAGCTTGGCAACCCCATTCAATGAAATTGATTCTCGTCAGTCTCTGCTTGGGGCTACTTCAATAGGACACAAACCATAGCGATAGAACTTGGAACTACATTATTGTGCCAAGTTTCAAAGAGCTAGCTCAAACCGTGTTTGATTTAGAGTTCCCACTACATGTATCCATATAGGAGAAAACAGAGTGAAACCTAAACATGAAAACGGTTCCTGCAAAGGAACGGTTTAACCTAGAAGAACGAAATTTGGTGAGCCACGTGGGACTGGTGTACTGATCATTACCTGCCAGTATCATCAAGATTGGGTGAAAAAATGTTTCCTGAGATTTCAGGAAACTCTTTGTTTTTTGGAAGCTTGGCAACCCCTTTCAATGAATGTGATTCTTGTCAGTCTCTGCTTGGGGCTACTTCAATAGGACAGAAACCATTGCAATAGAACTTGGAACTACATTATTGTGCCAAGTTTCAAAGAGCTAGCACAAACCGTGTTTGATTTTGAGTTCCAAATACATGTATCCATATAGGAGAAAACAGAGTGAAACCTAAACATGAAAACAGTTACTGTAAAGGAACGGTTTAACCTAGAAGAACGAAATTTGGTGAGCCAAGTGGGACTGGTGTACTGATCATTACCTGCCAGTATCATCAAGATTGGGTGAAAAAATGTTTGCTGAGATTTCAGGAAACTCGTAGTATTTGGAAGCTTGGCAACCCCTTTCAATGAAAGTGATTCTCGTCAGTCTCTGCTTGGGGCTACTTCAGTAGGACACAAACCATAGCGATAGAACTTGGAACTACATTATTGTGCCAAGTTTCAAAGAGCTAGCACAAACCGTGTTTGATTTAGAGTTCCAACTACTTGTATCCATATAGGAGAAAACAGAGTGAAACCTAAACATGAAAACGGTTCTTGCAAAGGAACGGTTTAACCTAGAAGAACGAAATTTGGTGAGCCAAGTGGGACTAGTGTACTGATCATTACCTGCCAGTATCATCAAGATTGGGTGAAAAAATGTTTGCTGAGATTTCAGGAAAGTCGTAGTTTTTGGAAGCTTGGCAACCCCATTCAATGAAATTGATTCTCGTCAGTCTCTGCTTGGGGCTACTTCAATAGGACACAAACCATAGCGATAGAACTTGGAACTACATTATTGTGCCAAGTTTCAAAGAGCTAGCTCAAACCGTGTTTGATTTAGAGTTCCCACTACATGTATCCATATAGGAGAAAACAGAGTGAAACCTAAACATGAAAACGGTTACTGCAAAGGAACGGTTTAACCTAGAAGAACGAAATTTGGTGAGCCAAGTGGGACTGGTGTACTGATCATTACCTGCCAGTATCATCAAGATTGGGTGAAAAAATGTTTGCTGAGATTTCAGGAAACTCGTAGTTTTTTGGAAGCTTGGCAACCCCTTTCAATGAATGTGATTCTCATCAGTCTCTGCTTGGGTCTACTTCAATAGGACAGAAACCATTGCAATAGAAATTGGAACTACATTATTGGGCCAAGTTTCAAAGAGCTAGCACAAACCGTGTTTGATTTAGAGTTCCAACTACATGTATCCATATAGGAGAAAACAGAGTGAAACCTAAACATGAAAACGGTTACTGCAAACGAACGGTTTAACCTAGAAGAACGAAATTTGGTGAGCCAAGTGGGACTGGTGTACTGATCATTACCTGCCAGTATCATCAAGATTGGGTGAAAAAAATGTTTGCTGAGATTTCAGGAAACTCTTTTTTTTTGGAAGCTTGGCAACCCCTTTCAATGAATGTGATTCTTGTCAGTCTCTGCTTGGGGCTACTTCAATAGGACAGAAACCATTGCAATAGAACTTGGAACTACATTATTGTGCCAAGTTTCAAAGAGCTAGCACAAACCGTGTTTGATTTTGAGTTCCAAATACATGTATCCATATAGGAGAAAACAGAGTGAAACCTAAACATGAAAACAGTTACTGTAAAGGAACGGTTTAACCTAGAAGAACGAAATTTGGTGAGCCAAGTGGGATTGGTCTACTGATCATTACCTGCAAGTATCATCAAGATTGGGTGAAAAAATGTTTGCTGAGATTTCAGGAAACTCGTAGTATTTGGAAGCTTGGCAACCCCTTTCAATGAAAGTGATTCTCGTCAGTCTCTGCTTGGGGCTACTTCAGTAGGACACAAACCATAGTGATAGAACTTGGAACTACATTATTGTGCCAAGTTTCAAAGAGCTAGCACAAACCGTGTTTGATTTATAGTTCCAACTACATGTATCCATATAGGAGAAAACAGAGTGAAACCTAAACATGAAAACGGTTCCTGCAAGGAACGGTTTAACCTAGAAGAACGAAATTTGGTGAGCTAAGTGGGACTAGTGTACTGATCATTACCTGCCAGTATCATCAAGATTGGGTGAAAAAATGTTTGCTGAGATTTCAGGAAACTCGTAGTTTTTTGGAAGCTTTGCAACCCCTTTCAATGAAAGTGATTCTCATCAGTCTCTGCTTGGGGCTACTTCAATAGGACACAAACCATAGCGATAGAACTTGGAACTACATTATTGTTTCAAGTTTCAAAGAGCTAGCACAAACCGTGTTGATTTTGAGTTCCAACTACATGTATCCATATACGAGAAAACAGAGTGAAACCTAAACATAAAAACGGTTTCTGCAAAGGAACGGTTTAACCTAGAAGAACGAAATTTGGTGAGCCAAGTGGTACTGGTGTACTGATCATTACTGGCCAGTATCATCAAGATTGGGTGAAAAAATGTTTGCTGAGATTTCAGGAAACTCGTAGTTTTTTGGAAGCTTGGCAACCCCTTTCAATGAAAGTGATTCTCGTCAGTCTCTGCTTGGGGCTACTTCAATAGGACACAAACCATAGCCATAGAACTTGGAACTACATTATTGTGCCAAGTTTTCAAAGAGCTAGCACAAACCGTGTTTCATTCAGAGTTCCAACTACATGTATCCATATAGGAGAAAACAGAGTCTAACCTAAACATGAAAACGGTTACTTCAAAGGAAGGGTTAACCTAGAAGAACGAAATTTGGTGAGCCAAGTGGGACTGGTGTACTGATCATTACCTGCAAGTATCATCAAGATGGGGTGAAAAAATGTTTGCTGAGATTTCAGGAAACTCGCAGTATTTGGAAGATTGGCAACCCCTTTCAATGAAAATGATTCTCGTCAGTCTCTGCGTGGGGCTACTTCAGTAGGACACAAACCATAGCGATAGAACTTGGAACTACATTATAGTGCCAAGTTTCAAAGAGCTAGCACAAACCGTGTTTGATTTAGAGTTCCAACTACATGTATCCATATAGGAGAAAACAGAGTGAAACCTAAACATGAAAACGGTTACTGCAAAGGAACTGTTTAACCTAGAAGAACGAAATTTGGTGAGCCAAGTGGGACTAGTGTACTGATCATTACCTGCCAGTATCATCAAGATTGGGTGAAAAAATGTTTGCTGAGATTTCCGGAAACTCGTAGTTTTTTGGAAGCTTGGCAACCCCTTTCAATGAAAGTGATTCTCGTCAGTCTCTGCTTGGGGCTACTTCAATAGGACACAAACCATAGCGACAGAACTTTGAACTACATTATTGTGCCAAGTTTCAAAGAGCTAGCACAAGCCGTGTTTGATTTTGAGTTCCAACTACATGTATCCAAATATGAGGAAACAGAGTGAAACCTAAACATGAAAACGGTTTCTGCAAAGGAAAGGTTTAACCTAGAAGAACGAAATTTGGTGAGCCAAGTGAGCCTGGTGTACTGATAATTACCTGCCAGTATCATCATTTTGGGTGAAAAAATATTTGCTGAGATGTCAGGAAACTCATAGATTTTTGGAAGCTTGGCAACCCCTTTCAATGAAAGTGATTCTCGTCAGTCTCTGCTTGGGGCTACTTCAATAGGACACAAACCATAGCGATAGAACTTGGAACTATATTATTGTGCCAAGTTTCAAAGAGCTAGCACAAACCGTGTTTGATTTAGAGTTCCAACTACATGTATCCATATAGGAGAAAACAGAGTGAAACCTAAACATGAAAACGATTACTGCAAAGGAACTGTTTAACCTAGAAGAACGAAATTTGGTGAGCCAAGTGGGACTGGTGTACTGATCATTACCTGCCAGTATCATCAAGATTGGGTGAAAAATGTTTGCTGAGATTTGCGGAAACTCGTAGTTTTTGGGAAGCTTGGCAACCCCTTTCAAGGAAAGTGATTCTCGTCAGTCTCTGCTTGGGCTACTTCAATAGGACACAAACCATAGCGATAGAACTTGGAACTACATTATTGTGCCAAGTTTCAAAGAGCTAGCACAAACCGTGTTTCATTCAGAGTTCCAACTACATGTATCCATATAGGAGAAAACAAAGTGAAACCTAAACATGAAAACGGTTACTTCAAAGGAAGGGTTTAACCTAGAAGAACGAAATTTGGGGAGCCAAGTGGGATTGGTGTACTGATCATTACCTGCAAGTATCATCAAGATTGGGTGAAAAACTGTTTGCTGAGATTTCCGGAAACTCGTAGTTTTTTGGAAGCTTGGCAACCCCTTTCAATGAAAGTGATTCTCGTCAGTCTCTGCTTGGGGCTACTTCAATAGGACTCAAACCATAGAGACAGAACTTTGAACTACATTATTGTGCCAAGTTTCAAAGAGCTAGCACAAGCCGTGTTTGATTTTGAGTTCCAACTACATGTATCCAAATATGAGAAAACAGAGTGAAACCTAAACATGAAAACGGTTACTGCAAAGGAACGGTTTAACCTAGAAGAACGAAATTTGGTGAGCCAAGTGGGACTGGTGTACTGATCATTACCTGCCAGTATCATCAAGATTGGGTGAAAAAATGTTTGCTGAGATTTCCGGAAACTCGTAGTTTTTTGGAAGCTTGGCAACCCCTTTCAATGAAAGTGATTCTCGTCAGTCTCTTCTTGGGGCTACTTCAATAGGACACAAACCATAGCGACAGAACTTTGAACTACATTATTGTGCCAAGTTTCAAAGAGCTAGCACAAGCCGTGTTTGATTTTGAGTTCCAACTACATGTATCCAAATATGAGAAAACAGAGTGAAACCTAAACATGAAAACGGTTTCTGCAAAGGAAAGTTTTAACCTAGAAGAAAGAAATTTGGTCAGCCAAGTGGGACTGGTGTACTGATAATTACCTGCCAGTATCATCATTTTGGGTGAAAAAATATTTGCTGAGATGTCAGGAAACTCATAGATTTTTGGAAGCTTGGCAACCCCTTTCAATGAAAGTGATTCTCGTCAGTCTCTGCTTGGGGCTACTTCAATAGGACACAAACCATAGCGATAGAACTTGGAACTATATTATTGTGCCAAGTTTCAAAGAGCTAGCACAAACCGTGTTTGATTTAGAGTTCCAACTACATGTATCCATATAGGAGAAAACAGAGTGAAACCTAAACATGAAAACGGTTACTGCAAACGAACGGTTTAACCTAGAAGAACGAAATTTGGTGAGCCAAGTGGGACTGGTGTACTGATCATTACCTGCCAGTATCATCAAGATTCGGTGAAAAAATGTTTGCTGAGATTTCAGGAAACTCGTAGTTTTTGGAAGCTTGGCAACCCCATTCAATGAAATTGATTCTCGTCAGTCTCTGCTTGGGGCTACTTCAATAGGACACAAACCATAGCGATAGAACTTGGAACTACATTATTGTGCCAAGTTTCAAAGAGCTAGCTCAAACCGTGTTTGATTTAGAGTTCCCACTACATGTATCCATATAGGAGAAAACAGAGTGAAACCTAAACATGAAAACGGTTCCTGCAAAGGAACGGTTTAACCTAGAAGAACGAAATTTGGTGAGCCACGTGGGACTGGTGTACTGATCATTACCTGCCAGTATCATCAAGATTGGGTGAAAAAATGTTTCCTGAGATTTCAGGAAACTCTTTGTTTTTTGGAAGCTTGGCAACCCCTTTCAATGAATGTGATTCTTGTCAGTCTCTGCTTGGGGCTACTTCAATAGGACAGAAACCATTGCAATAGAACTTGGAACTACATTATTGTGCCAAGTTTCAAAGAGCTAGCACAAACCGTGTTTGATTTTGAGTTCCAAATACATGTATCCATATAGGAGAAAACAGAGTGAAACCTAAACATGAAAACAGTTACTGTAAAGGAACGGTTTAACCTAGAAGAACGAAATTTGGTGAGCCAAGTGGGACTGGTGTACTGATCATTACCTGCCAGTATCATCAAGATTGGGTGAAAAAATGTTTGCTGAGATTTCAGGAAACTCGTAGTATTTGGAAGCTTGGCAACCCCTTTCAATGAAAGTGATTCTCGTCAGTCTCTGCTTGGGGCTACTTCAGTAGGACACAAACCATAGCGATAGAACTTGGAACTACATTATTGTGCCAAGTTTCAAAGAGCTAGCACAAACCGTGTTTGATTTAGAGTTCCAACTACTTGTATCCATATAGGAGAAAACAGAGTGAAACCTAAACATGAAAACGGTTCTTGCAAAGGAACGGTTTAACCTAGAAGAACGAAATTTGGTGAGCCAAGTGGGACTAGTGTACTGATCATTACCTGCCAGTATCATCAAGATTGGGTGAAAAAATGTTTGCTGAGATTTCAGGAAAGTCGTAGTTTTTGGAAGCTTGGCAACCCCATTCAATGAAATTGATTCTCGTCAGTCTCTGCTTGGGGCTACTTCAATAGGACACAAACCATAGCGATAGAACTTGGAACTACATTATTGTGCCAAGTTTCAAAGAGCTAGCTCAAACCGTGTTTGATTTAGAGTTCCCACTACATGTATCCATATAGGAGAAAACAGAGTGAAACCTAAACATGAAAACGGTTACTGCAAAGGAACGGTTTAACCTAGAAGAACGAAATTTGGTGAGCCAAGTGGGACTGGTGTACTGATCATTACCTGCCAGTATCATCAAGATTGGGTGAAAAAATGTTTGCTGAGATTTCAGGAAACTCGTAGTTTTTTGGAAGCTTGGCAACCCCTTTCAATGAATGTGATTCTCATCAGTCTCTGCTTGGGTCTACTTCAATAGGACAGAAACCATTGCAATAGAAATTGGAACTACATTATTGGGCCAAGTTTCAAAGAGCTAGCACAAACCGTGTTTGATTTAGAGTTCCAACTACATGTATCCATATAGGAGAAAACAGAGTGAAACCTAAACATGAAAACGGTTACAGCAAAGGAACGGTTTAACCTAGAAGAACGAAATTTGGTGAGCCAAGTGGGACTGGTGTACTGATCATTACCTGCCAGTATCATCAAGATTGGGTGAAAAAAATGTTTGCTGAGATTTCAGGAAACTCTTTTTTTTTGGAAGCTTGGCAACCCCTTTCAATGAATGTGATTCTTGTCAGTCTCTGCTTGGGGCTACTTCAATAGGACAGAAACCATTGCAATAGAACTTGGAACTACATTATTGTGCCAAGTTTCAAAGAGCTAGCACAAACCGTGTTTGATTTTGAGTTCCAAATACATGTATCCATATAGGAGAAAACAGAGTGAAACCTAAACATGAAAACAGTTACTGTAAAGGAACGGTTTAACCTAGAAGAACGAAATTTGGTGAGCCAAGTGGGATTGGTCTACTGATCATTACCTGCAAGTATCATCAAGATTGGGTGAAAAAATGTTTGCTGAGATTTCAGGAAACTCGTAGTATTTGGAAGCTTGGCAACCCCTTTCAATGAAAGTGATTCTCGTCAGTCTCTGCTTGGGGCTACTTCAGTAGGACACAAACCATAGTGATAGAACTTGGAACTACATTATTGTGCCAAGTTTCAAAGAGCTAGCACAAACCGTGTTTGATTTATAGTTCCAACTACATGTATCCATATAGGAGAAAACAGAGTGAAACCTAAACATGAAAACGGTTCCTGCAAGGAACGGTTTAACCTAGAAGAACGAAATTTGGTGAGCTAAGTGGGACTAGTGTACTGATCATTACCTGCCAGTATCATCAAGATTGGGTGAAAAAATGTTTGCTGAGATTTCAGGAAACTCGTAGTTTTTTGGAAGCTTTGCAACCCCTTTCAATGAAAGTGATTCTCATCAGTCTCTGCTTGGGGCTACTTCAATAGGACACAAACCATAGCGATAGAACTTGGAACTACATTATTGTTTCAAGTTTCAAAGAGCTAGCACAAACCGTGTTGATTTTGAGTTCCAACTACATGTATCCATATACGAGAAAACAGAGTGAAACCTAAACATAAAAACGGTTTCTGCAAAGGAACGGTTTAACCTAGAAGAACGAAATTTGGTGAGCCAAGTGGTACTGGTGTACTGATCATTACTGGCCAGTATCATCAAGATTGGGTGAAAAAATGTTTGCTGAGATTTCAGGAAACTCGTAGTTTTTTGGAAGCTTGGCAACCCCTTTCAATGAAAGTGATTCTCGTCAGTCTCTGCTTGGGGCTACTTCAATAGGACACAAACCATAGCCATAGAACTTGGAACTACATTATTGTGCCAAGTTTCAAAGAGCTAGCACAAACCGTGTTTCATTCAGAGTTCCAACTACATGTATCCATATAGGAGAAAACAGAGTCTAACCTAAACATGAAAACGGTTACTTCAAAGGAAGGGTTTAACCTAGAAGAACGAAATTTGGTGAGCCAAGTGGGACTGGTGTACTGATCATTACCTGCAAGTATCATCAAGATGGGGTGAAAAAATGTTTGCTGAGATTTCAGGAAACTCGCAGTATTTGGAAGATTGGCAACCCCTTTCAATGAAAATGATTCTCGTCAGTCTCTGCGTGGGGCTACTTCAGTAGGACACAAACCATAGCGATAGAACTTGGAACTACATTATAGTGCCAAGTTTCAAAGAGCTAGCACAAACCGTGTTTGATTTAGAGTTCCAACTACATGTATCCATATAGGAGAAAACAGAGTGAAACCTAAACATGAAAACGGTTACTGCAAAGGAACTGTTTAACCTAGAAGAACGAAATTTGGTGAGCCAAGTGGGACTAGTGTACTGATCATTACCTGCCAGTATCATCAAGATTGGGTGAAAAAATGTTTGCTGAGATTTCCGGAAACTCGTAGTTTTTTGGAAGCTTGGCAACCCCTTTCAATGAAAGTGATTCTCGTCAGTCTCTGCTTGGGGCTACTTCAATAGACACAAACCATAGCGACAGAACTTTGAACTACATTATTGTGCCAAGTTTCAAAGAGCTAGCACAAGCCGTGTTTGATTTTGAGTTCCAACTACATGTATCCAAATATGAGGAAACAGAGTGAAACCTAAACATGAAAACGGTTTCTGCAAAGGAAAGGTTTAACCTAGAAGAACGAAATTTGGTGAGCCAAGTGAGCCTGGTGTACTGATAATTACCTGCCAGTATCATCATTTTGGGTGAAAAAATATTTGCTGAGATGTCAGGAAACTCATAGATTTTTGGAAGCTTGGCAACCCCTTTCAATGAAAGTGATTCTCGTCAGTCTCTGCTTGGGGCTACTTCAATAGGACACAAACCATAGCGATAGAACTTGGAACTATATTATTGTGCCAAGTTTCAAAGAGCTAGCACAAACCGTGTTTGATTTAGAGTTCCAACTACATGTATCCATATAGGAGAAAACAGAGTGAAACCTAAACATGAAAACGATTACTGCAAAGGAACTGTTTAACCTAGAAGAACGAAATTTGGTGAGCCAAGTGGGACTGGTGTACTGATCATTACCTGCCAGTATCATCAAGATTGGGTGAAAAATGTTTGCTGAGATTTGCGGAAACTCGTAGTTTTTGGGAAGCTTGGCAACCCCTTTCAAGGAAAGTGATTCTCGTCAGTCTCTGCTTGGGGCTACTTCAATAGGACACAAACCATAGCGATAGAACTTGGAACTACATTTATTGTGCCAAGTTTCAAAGAGCTAGCACAAACCGTGTTTCATTCAGAGTTCCAACTACATGTATCCATATAGGAGAAAACAAAGTGAAACCTAAAACATGAAAACGGGTTACTTCAAAGGAAGGGTTTAACCTAGAAGAACGAAATTTGGGGAGCCAAGTGGGATTGGTGTACTGATCATTACCTGCAAGTATCATCAAGATTGGGTGAAAAACTGTTTGCTGAGATTTCCGGAAACTCGTAGTTTTTTGGAAGCTTGGCAACCCCTTTCAATGAAAGTGATTCTCGTCAGTCTCTGCTTGGGGCTACTTCAATAGGACTCAAACCATAGAGACAGAACTTTGAACTACATTATTGTGCCAAGTTTCAAAGAGCTAGCACAAGCCGTGTTTGATTTTGAGTTCCAACTACATGTATCCAATAATGAGAAAACAGAGTGAAACCTAAACATGAAAACGGTTTCTGCAAAGGAAAGGTTTAACCTAGAAGAACGAAATTTGGTGAGCCACGTGAGCCTGGTGTACTGATAATTACCTGCCAGTATCATCATTTTGGGTGAAAAAATATTTGCTGAGATGTCAGGAAACTAATAGATTTTTGGAAGCTTGGCAACCCCTTTCAATGAAAGTGATTCTCGTCAGTCTCTGCTTGGGGCTACTTCAATAGGACACAAACCATAGCGATAGAACTTGGAACTATATTATTGTGCCAAGTTTCAAAGAGCTAGCACAAACCGTGTTTGATTTAGAGTTCCAACTACATGTATCCATATAGGAGAAAACAGAGTGAAACCTAAACATGAAAACGATTACTGAAAAGGAACGGTTTAACCTAGAAGAACGAAATTTGGTGAGCCAAGTGGGACTGGTGTACTGATCATTACCTGCCAGTATCATCAAGATTGGGTGAAAAATGTTTGCTGAGATTTGCGGAAACTCGTAGTTTTTTGGAAGCTTGGCAACCCCTTTCAAGGAAAGTGATTCTCGTAACTCTCTGCTTTGGGCTACTTCCATAGGACACAAACTATAGCGATAGAAGTTGGAACTACATTATTGTGCCAAGTTTCGAAGAGCTAGCACAAACTGTGATTGATTTAGAGTTCCAACTACATGTATCCATATAGGAGAAAACAGAGTGAAACCTAAACATGAAAACGGTTACTTCAAAGGAAGGGTTTAACCTAGAAGAACGAAATTTGGGGAGCCAAGTGGGATTGGTGTACTGATCATTACCTGCAAGTATCATCAAGATTGGGTGAAAAACTGTTTGCTGAGATTTCCGGAAACTCGTAGTTTTTTGGAAGCTTGGCAACCCCTTTCAATGAAAGTGATTCTCGTCAGTCTCTCCTTGGGGCTACTTCAATAGGAAACAAACCATAGCGACAGAACTTTGAACTACATTATTGTGCCAAGTTTCAAAGAGCTAGCACAAGCCGTGTTTGATTTTGAGTTCCAACTACATGTATCCAAATATGAGAAAACAGAGTGAAACCTAAACATGAAAACGGTTTCTGCAAAAGGAAAGGTTTAACCTAGAAGAACGAAATTTGGTCAGCCAAGTGGGACTGGTGTACTGATAATTACCTGCCAGTATCATCATTTTGGGTGAAAAAATATTTGCTGAGATGTCAGGAAACTCATAGATTTTTGGAAGCTTGGCAACCCCTTTCAATGAAAGTGATTCTCGTCAGTCTCTGCTTGGGGCTACTTCAATAGGACACAAACCATAGCGATAGAACTTGGAACTATATTATTGTGCCAAGTTTCAAAGAGCTAGCAAAAACCGTGTTTGATTTAGAGTTCCAACTACATGTATCCATATAGGAGAAAACAGAGTGAAACCTAAACATGAAAACGGTTACTGCAAAGGAACGGTTTAACCTAGAAGAACGAAATTTGGTGAGCCAAGTGGGACTGGTGTACTGATCATTACCTGCCAGTATCATCAAGATTGGGTGAAAAAATGTTTGCTGAGATTTCAGGAAACTCGTAGTTTTTGGAAGCTTGGCAACCCCATTCAATGAAATTGATTCTCGTCAGTCTCTGCTTGGGGCTACTTCAATAGGACACAAACCATAGCGATAGAACTTGGAACTACATTATTGTGCCAAGTTTCAAAGAGCTAGCTCAAACCGTGTTTGATTTAGAGTTCCCACAACATGTATCCATATAGGAGAAAACAGAGTGAAACCTAAACATGAAAACGGTTACTGCAAAGGAACGGTTTAACCTAGAAGAACGAAATTTGGTGAGCCAAGTGGGACTGGTGTACTGATAATTACCTGCCAGTATCATCAAGATTGGGTGAAAAAATGTTTGCTGAGATTTCAGGAAACTCGTAGTTTTTTGGAAGCTTGGCAACCCCTTTCAATGAATGTGATTCTCGTCAGTCTCTGCTTGGGGCTACTTCAATAGGACAGAAACCATTGCAATAGAAATTGGAACTACATTATTGTGGCCAAGTTTCAAAGAGCTAGCACAAACCGTGTTTGATTTAGAGTTCCAACTACATGTATCCATATAGGAGAAACAGAGTGAAACCTAAACATGAAAACGGTTACTGCAAAGGAACGGTTTAACCTAGAAGAACGAAATTTGGTGAGCCAAGTGGGACTGGTGTACTGATCATTACCTGCCAGTATCATCAAGATTGGGTGAAAAAATGTTTGCTGAGATTTCAGGAAACTCGTAGTTTTTTGGAAGCTTGGCATCGCTTTCAATGATATTGATTCTTGTCAGTCTCCTATTGGGGCTACTTCAATACGACACAAACCAGAGGGATAGAACTTGGAACTACATTATAGTGCCAAGTTTCAAAGAGCTAGCACAAACCGTGTTTGATTTAGTGTTCCAACTACATGTATCCATATAGGAGAAAACAGAGTGAAACCTAAACATGAAAAACGGTTACTGCAAAGGAACGGTTTAACCTAGAAGAACGAAATT
>NW_027553144.1:0-45649 GCF_045843805.1 Urocitellus parryii
TAAATCAAACACGGTTGTGCTAGCTCTTTGAAACTTGGCACAATAATGTAGTTCCAAGTTCTATCGCTATGGTTTGTGTGCTATTGAAGTAGCCCCAAGCAGAGACAGACGAGAATCCCTTTCATTGAAAGGGGTTGCCAAGCTTCCAAAAAACTGCGAGTTTCCTGAAATCTCAGCAAACATTTTTTCACCCAATCTTGATGATACTTGCAGGTACTGATCAGTACACGAATGCCACTTGGCTCACCAAATTTCGTTCTTCTAGCTTAAACCGTTCCTTTCCAGTAACCGTTTTCATGTTTAGGTTTCACTCTGTTTTCTCCTATATGGATACATGTAGTTGGAACTCTAAATCAAACACAGTTTGTGCTAGCTCTTTGAAACTTGGCAAAATAATGTAGTTCCAAGTTCTATCGCTATGGTTTGTGTGCTATTGAAGTAGCCCCAAGCAGAGACTGACGAGAATCCCTTTCATTGAAAGGGGTTGCCAAGCTTCCAAAAAACTGCGAGTTTCCTGAAATCTCAGCAAACATTTTTTCACCCAATCTTGATGATACTTGCAGGTAGTGATCAGTACACGAATCCCACTTGGCTCACCAAATTTCGTTCTTCTAGGTTGAACCGTTCCTTTGCAGTAACCGTTTTCATGTTTAGGTTTCACTCTGTTTTCTCCTATATGGATACATGTAGTTGGAACCTAAATCAAAACACGGTTTGTGCTAGCTCTTTGAAACTTGGCACAATAATGTAGTTCCAAGTTCTATCGCTATGGTTTGTGTGCTATTGAAGTAGCCCCAAGCACAGACTGACGAGAATCCCTTTCATTGAAAGGGGTTGCCAAGCTCCAAAAAACTGCGAGTTTCCAGAAATCTCAGCAAACATTTTTTCACCCAATCCTGATGATACTTGCAGGTACTGATCAGAACACGAATCCCACTTGGCTTACCAAATTTCGTTCTTCTAGGTTAAACCGTTCCTTTGCAGTAACCGTTTACATGTTTAGGTTTCACTCTGTTTTCTCCTATATGGATACATGTAGTTGGAACTCTAAATCAAACACGGTTTGTGCTAGCTCTTTGAAACTTGGCACAATAATGTAGTTCCAAGTTGTATCGCTATGGTTTGTGTGCTATTGAAGTAGCCCCAAGCAGAGACTGACGAGAATCCCTTTCATTGAAAGGGGTTGCCAAGCTTCCAAAAAAGTACGATTTTCCTGAAATCTCAGCTTACATTTTTTCACCCAATCTTGATGATACTTCCATTTAATCATCAGTACACCAATCCACCTTGGCTCACCAAATTCCGTTCTTCTAGGTTAAACCGTTCCTTTGCAGTAACCATTTTCATGTTTAGGTTTCACTCTGTTTTCTCCTATATGGATACATGTAGTTGGAATTCTAAATCAAACACGGTTTTGTGCTAGCTCTTTGAAACTTGGCACAATAATGTAGTTCCAAGTTCTATCGCGATGGTTTGTGTGCTATTGAAGTAGCCCCCAAAGCAGAGACTGACGAGAATCCCTTTCATTGAAAGGGGTTGCCAAGCTTCCAAAAAACTACGAGTTTCCTGAAATCTCAGCAAATATTTTTTCACCCAATCTTGATGATACTTCCATTTAATGATCAGTACACAAATCCCACTTGGCTCACCAAATTTCGTTCTTCTAGGTTAAACCGTTCCTTTGCAGTAACCGTTTTCATGTTTAGGTTTCACTCTGTTTTCTCCTATATGGATACATGTAGTTGGAACTCTAAATCAAACACGGTTTGTGCTAGCTCTTTGAAACTTGGCACAATAATGTAGTTCCAAGTTCTATCGCTATGGTTTGTGTGCTATTGAAGTAGCCCCAAGCAGAGACTGACGAGAATCCCTTTCATAGAAAGGGGTTGCCAGGCATCAAAAAACTGCGAGTTTTCTGAAATCTCAGCAAACATTTTTTCACCCATTCTTGATGATACTTCCATTTAATGATCAGTACACCAATCCCACTTGGCTCACCAAATTTCGTTCTTCTAGGTTAAACCGTTCCTTTGCAGTAACCGTTTTCATGTTTAGGTTTCACTCTGTTTTCTCCTATATGGATACATGTAGTTGGAACTCTAAATCAAACACGGTTTGTGCTAGCTCTTTGAAACTTGGCACAATAATGTAGTTCCAAGTTCTATCGCTATGGTTTGTGTGCTATTGAAGTAGCCCCAAGCAGAGACTGACGAGAATCCCTTTCATAGAAAGGGGTTGCCAGGCTTCAAAAAACTGCGAGTTTCCTGAAATCTCACCAAACATTTTTTCACCCAGTCTTGATGATACTTCCATTTAATGATCAGTACACCAATCCCACTTGGCTCACCAAATTTCGTTCTTCTAGGTTAAAACGTTCCTTTGCAGTAACCGTTTTCATGTTTAGGTTTCACGCTGTTTTCTCCTATATGGATACATGTAGTTGGAACTCTAAATCAAACACGGTTTGTGCTAGCTCTTTGAACTTGGCACAATAATGTAGTTCCAAGTTCTATCGCTATGGTTTGTGTGCTATTGAAGTAGCCCAAGCAGAGACTGACGAGAATCCCTTTCATTGAAAGGGGTTGCCAAGCTTCCAAAAAACTGCGAGTTTCCTGAAATCTCAGCAAACATTTTTTCACCCAATCTTGATGATACTTGCAGGTAGTGATCAGTACACGAATCCCACTTGGCTCACCAAATTTCGTTCTTCTAGGTTAAACCGTTCCTTTGCAGTAACCGTTTTCATGTTTAGGTTTCACTCTGTTTTCTCCTATATGGATACATGTAGTAGGAACTCTAAATCAAACACGGTTTGTGCTAGCTCTTTGAAACTTGGCACAATAATGTAGTTCCAAGTTCTATCGCTATGGTTTGTGTGCTATTGAAGTAGCCCCAAGCAGAGACTGACGAGAATCCCTTTCATTGAAAGGGGTTGCCAAGCTTCCAAAAAACTGCGAGTTTCCAGAAATCTCAGCAAACATTTTTTCACCCAATCTTGATGATACTTGCTGGTACTGATCAGAACACGAATCCCACTTGGCTTACCAAATTTCGTTCTTCTAGGTTAAACCGTTCCTTTGCAGTAACCGTTTACATGTTTAGGTTTCACTCTGTTTTCTCCTATATGGATACATGTAGTTGGAAATCTAAATCAAACACGGTTTGTGCTAGCTCTTTTAAACTTGGCACAATAATGTAGTTCCAAGTTCTATCGCTATGGTTTGTGTGCTATTGAAGTAGCCCCAAGCAGAGACTGACGAGAATCCCTTTCATTGAAAGGGGTTGCCAAGCTTCCAAAAAAGTACGATTTTCCTGAAATCTCAGCTAACATTTTTTAACCCAATCTTGATGATACTTCCATTTAATGATCAGTATCCAATCCACCTTGGCTCACCAAATTTCGTTCTTCTAGGTTAAACCGTTCCTTTGCAGTAACCATTTTCATGTTTAGGTTTCACTCTGTTTTCTCCTATATGGATACATGTAGTTGGAACTCTAAATCAAACACGGTTTGTGCTAGCTCTTTGAAACTTGGCACAATTATGTAGTTCCAAGTTCTATCGCTATGGTTTGTTTGCTATTGAAGTAGCCCCAAGAAGAGACTGACGAGAATCACTTTCATTGAAAGGGGTTGCCATGCTTCCAAAAAACTACGAGTTTCCTGAAATCTCAGCAAATATTTTTTCACCCAATCTTGATGATACTTCCATTTAATGATCAGTACACAAATCCCACTTGGCTCACCAAATTTCGTTCTTCTAGGTTAAACCGTTCCTTTGCAGTAACCGTTTTCATGTTTAGGTTTCTCTCTGTTTTCTCCTATATGGATACATGTAGTTGGAACTCTAAATCAAACACGGTTTGTGCTAGCTCTTTGAAACTTGGCACAATAATGTAGTTCCAAGTTCTATCGCTATGGTTTGTGTGCTATTGAAGTAGCCCCAAGCAGAGACAGACGAGAATCCCTTTCATTGAAAGGGGTTGCCAAGCTTCCAAAAAACTGCGAGTTTCCTGAAATCTCAGCAAACATTTTTTCACCCAATCTTGATGATACTTGGCAGGTACTGATCAGTACACGAATGCCACTTGGCTCACCAAATTTCGTTCTTCTAGCTTAAACCGTTCCTTTCCAGTAACCGTTTTCATGTTTAGGTTTCACTCTGTTTTCTCCTATATGGATACATGTAGTTGGAACTCTAAAATCAAACACAGTTTGTGCTAGCTCTTTGAAACTTGGCAAAATAATGTAGTTCCAAGTTCTATCGCTATGGTTTGTGTGCTATTGAAGTAGCCCCAAGCAGAGACTGACGAGAATCCCTTTCATTGAAAGGGGTTGCCAAGCTTCCAAAAAACTGCGAGTTTTCTGAAATCTCAGCAAACATTTTTCACCCAGTCTTGATGATACTTCCATTTAATGATCAGTACACCAATCCCACTTGGCTCACCAAATTTCGTTCTTCTAGGTTAAAACGTTCCTTTGCAGTAACCGTTTTCATGTTTAGGTTTCACTCTGTTTTCTCCTATATGGATACATGTAGTTGGAACTCTAAATCAAACACGGTTTGTGATAGCTCTTTGAAACTTGGCACAATAATGTAGTTCCAAGTTCTATCGCTATGGTTTGTGTGCTATTGAAGTAGCCCCAAGCAGAGACTGACGAGAATCCCTTTCATTGAAAGGGGTTGCCAAGCTTCCAAAAACTGCGAGTTTCCTGAAATCTCAGCAAACATTTTTTCACCCAATCTTGATGATACTTGCAGGTAGTGATCAGTACACGAATCCCACTTGGCTCACCAAATTTCGTTCTTCTAGGTTAAACCGTTCCTTTGCAGTAACCGTTTTCATGTTTAGGTTTCACTCTGTTTTCTCCTATATGGATACATGTAGTAGGAACTCTAAATCAAACACGGTTTGTGCTAGCTCTTTGAAACTTGGCACAATAATGTAGTTCCAAGTTCTATCGCTATGGTTTGTGTGCTATTGAAGTAGCCCCAAGCAGAGACTGACGAGAATCCCTTTCATTGAAAGGGGTTGCCAAGCTTCCAAAAAACTGCGAGTTTCCAGAAATCTCAGCAAACATTTTTTCACCCAATCTTGATGATACTTGCAGGTACTGATCAGAACACGAATCCCACTTGGCTTACCAAATTTCGTTCTTCTAGGTTAAACCGTTCCTTTGCAGTAACCGTTTACATGTTTAGGTTTCACTCTGTTTTCTCCTATATGGATACATGTAGTTGGAAATCTAAATCAAACACGGTTTGTGCTAGCTCTTTTAAACTTGGCACAATAATGTAGTTCCAAGTTCTATCGCTATGGTTTGTGTGCTATTGAAGTAGCCCCAAGCAGAGACTGACGAGAATCCCTTTCATTGAAAGGGGTTGCCAAGCTTCCAAAAAAGTACGATTTTCCTGAAATCTCAGCTAACATTTTTTAACCCAATCTTGATGATACTTCCATTTAATGATCAGTACACCAATCCACCTTGGCTCACCAAATTTCGTTCTTCTAGGTTAAACCGTTCCTTTGCAGTAACCATTTTCATGTTTAGGTTTCACTCTGTTTTCTCCTATATGGATACATGTAGTTGGAACTCTAAATCAAACACGGTTTGTGCTAGCTCTTTGAAACTTGGCACAATTATGTAGTTCCAAGTTCTATCGCTATGGTTTGTGTGCTATTGAAGTAGCCCCAAGAAGAGACTGACGAGAATCACTTTCATTGAAAGGGTTGCCATGCTTCCAAAAAACTACGAGTTTCCTGAAATCTCAGCAAATATTTTTTCACCCAATCTTAATGATACTTCCATTTAATGATCAGTACACAAATCCCACTTGGCTCACCAAATTCGTTCTTCTAGGTTAAACCGTTCCTTTGCAGTAACCGTTTTCATGTTTAGGTTTCTCTCTGTTTTCTCCTATATGGATACATGTAGTTGGAACTCTAAATCAAACACGGTTTGTGCTAGCTCTTTGAAACTTGGCACAATAATGTAGTTCCAAGTTCTATCGCTATGGTTTGTGTGCTATTGAAGTAGCCCCAAGCAGAGACAGACGAGAATCCCTTTCATTGAAAGGGGTTGCCAAGCTTCCAAAAAACTGCGAGTTTCCTGAAATCTCAGCAAACATTTTTTCACCCAATCTTGATGATACTTGCAGGTACTGATCAGTACACGAATGCCACTTGGCTCACCAAATTTCGTTCTTCTAGCTTAAACCGTTCCTTTCCAGTAACCGTTTTCATGTTTAGGTTTCACTCTGTTTTCTCCTATATGGATACATGTAGTTGGAACTCTAAATCAAACACAGTTTGTGCTAGCTCTTTGAAACTTGGCAAAATAATGTAGTTCCAAGTTCTATCGCTATGGTTTGTGTGCTATTGAAGTAGCCCCAAGCAGAGACTGACGAGAATCCCTTTCATTGAAAGGGGTTGCCAAGCTTCCAAAAAACTGCGAGTTTCCTGAAATCTCAGCAAACATTTTTTCACCCAATCTTGATGATACTTGCAGGTAGTGATCAGTACACGAATCCCACTTGGCTCACCAAATTTCGTTCTTCTAGGTTGAACCGTTCCTTTGCAGTAACCGTTTTCATGTTTAGGTTTCACTCTGTTTTCTCCTATATGGATACATGTAGTTGGAACTCTAAATCAAACACGGTTTGTGCTAGCTCTTTGAAACTTGGCACAATAATGTAGTTCCAAGTTCTATCGCTATGGTTTGTGTGCTATTGAAGTAGCCCCAAGCACAGACTGACGAGAATCCCTTTCATTGAAAGGGGTTGCCAAGCTTCCAAAAAACTGCGAGTTTCCAGAAATCTCAGCAAACATTTTTTCACCCAATCCTGATGATACTTGCAGGTACTGATCAGAACACGAATCCCACTTGGCTTACCAAATTTCGTTCTTCTAGGTTAAACCGTTCCTTTGCAGTAACCGTTTACATGTTTAGGTTTCACTCTGTTTTCTCCTATATGGATACATGTAGTTGGAACTCTAAATCAAACACGGTTTGTGCTAGCTCTTTGAAACTTGGCACAATAATGTAGTTTCCAAGTTGTATCGCTATGGTTTGTGTGCTATTGAAGTAGCCCCAAGCAGAGACTGACGAGAATCCCTTTCATTGAAAGGGGTTGCCAAGCTTCCAAAAAAGTACGATTTTCCTGAAATCTCAGCTTACATTTTTTCACCCAATCTTGATGATACTTCCATTTAATCATCAGTACACCAATCCACCTTGGCTCACCAAATTCCGTTCTTCTAGGTTAAACCGTTCCTTTGCAGTAACCATTTTTCATGTTTAGGTTTCACTCTGTTTTCTCCTATATGGATACATGTAGTTGGAATTCTAAATCAAACACGGTTTGTGCTAGCTCTTTGAAACTTGGCACAATAATGTAGTTCCAAGTTCTATCGCGATGGTTTGTGTGCTATTGAAGTAGCCCCAAGCAGAGACTGACGAGAATCCCTTTCATTGAAAGGGGTTGCCAAGCTTCCAAAAAACTACGAGTTTCCTGAAATCTCAGCAAATATTTTTTCACCCAATCTTGATGATACTTCCATTTAATGATCAGTACACAAATCCCACTTGGCTCACCAAATTTCGTTCTTCTAGGTTAAACCGTTCCTTTGCAGTAACCGTTTTCATGTTTAGGTTTCACTCTGTTTTCTCCTATATGGATACATGTAGTTGGAACTCTAAATCAAACACGGTTTGTGCTAGCTCTTTGAAACTTGGCACAATAATGTAGTTCCAAGTTCTATCGCTATGGTTTGTGTGCTATTGAAGTAGCCCCAAGCAGAGACTGACGAGAATCCCTTTCATAGAAAGGGGTTGCCAGGCATCAAAAAACTGCGAGTTTTCTGAAATCTCAGCAAACATTTTTTCACCCATTCTTGATGATACTTCCATTTAATGATCAGTACACCAATCCCACTTGGCTCACCAAATTTCGTTCTTCTAGGTTAAACCGTTCCTTTGCAGTAACCGTTTTCATGTTTAGGTTTCACTCTGTTTTCTCCTATATGGATACATGTAGTTGGAACTCTAAATCAAACACGGTTTGTGCTAGCTCTTTGAAACTTGGCACAATAATGTAGTTCCAAGTTCTATCGCTATGGTTTGTGTGCTATTGAAGTAGCCCCAAGCAGAGACTGACGAGGATCCCTTTCATAGAAAGGGGTTGCCAGGCTTCAAAAAACTGCGAGTTTCCTGAAATCTCACCAAACATTTTTTCACCCAGTCTTGATGATACTTCCATTTAATGATCAGTACACCAATCCCACTTGGCTCACCAAATTTCGTTCTTCTAGGTTAAAACGTTCCTTTGCAGTAACCGTTTTCATGTTTAGGTTTCACGCTGTTTTCTCCTATATGGATACATGTAGTTGGAACTCTAAATCAAACACGGTTTGTGCTAGCTCTTTGAAACTTGGCACAATAATGTAGTTCCAAGTTCTATCGCTATGGTTTGTGTGCTATTGAAGTAGCCCCAAGCAGAGACTGACGAGAATCCCTTTCATTGAAAGGGGTTGCCAAGCTTCCAAAAAACTGCGAGTTTCCTGAAATCTCAGCAAACATTTTTTCACCCAATCTTGATGATACTTGCAGGTAGTGATCAGTACACGAATCCCACTTGGCTCACCAAATTTCGTTCTTCTAGGTTAAACCGTTCCTTTGCAGTAACCGTTTTCATGTTTAGGTTTCACTCTGTTTTCTCCTATATGGATACATGTAGTAGGAACTCTAAATCAAACACGGTTTGTGCTAGCTCTTTGAAACTTGGCACAATAATGTAGTTCCAAGTTCTATCGCTATGGTTTGTGTGCTATTGAAGTAGCCCCAAGCAGAGACTGACGAGAATCCCTTTCATTGAAAGGGGTTGCCAAGCTTCCAAAAAACTGCGAGTTTCCAGAAATCTCAGCAAACATTTTTTCACCCAATCTTGATGATACTTGCAGGTACTGATCAGAACACGAATCCCACTTGGCTTACCAAATTTCGTTCTTCTAAGTTAAACCGTTCCTTTGCAGTAACCGTTTACATGTTTAGGTTTCACTCTGTTTTCTCCTATATGGATACATGTAGTTGGAAATCTAAATCAAACACGGTTTGTGCTAGCTCTTTTAAACTTGGCACAATAATGTAGTTCCAAGTTCTATCGCTATGGATTGTGTGCTATTGAAGTAGCCCCAAGCAGAGACTGACGAGAATCCCTTTCATTGAAAGGGGTTGCCAAGCTTCCAAAAAAGTACGATTTTCCTGAAATCTCAGCTAACATTTTTTAACCCAATCTTGATGATACTTCCATTTAATGATCAGTACACCAATCCACCTTGGCTCACCAAATTTCGTTCTTCTAGGTTAAACCGTTCCTTTGCAGTAACCATTTTCATGTTTAGGTTTCACTCTGTTTTCTCCTATATGGATACATGTAGTTGGAACTCTAAATCAAACACGGTTTGTGCTAGCTCTTTGAAACTTGGCACAATTATGTAGTTCCAAGTTCTATCGCTATGGTTTGTGTGCTATTGAAGTAGCCCCAAGAAGAGACTGACGAGAATCACTTTCATTGAAAGGGGTTGCCATGCGTCCAAAAAACTACGAGTTTCCTGAAATCTCAGCAAATATTTTTTCACCCAATCTTGATGATACTTCCATTTAATGATCAGTACACAAATCCCACTTGGCTCACCAAATTTCGTTCTTCTAGGTTAAACCGTTCCTTTGCAGTAACCGTTTTCATGTTTAGGTTTCTCTCTGTTTTCTCCTATATGGATACATGTAGTTGGAACTCTAAATCAAACACGGTTTGTGCTAGCTCTTTGAAACTTGGCACAATAATGTAGTTCCAAGTTCTATCGCTATGGTTTGTGTGCTATTGAAGTAGCCCCAAGCAGAGACAGACGAGAATCCCTTTCATTGAAAGGGGTTGCCAAGCTTCCAAAAAACTGCGAGTTTCCTGAAATCTCAGCAAACATTTTTTCACCCAATCTTGATGATACTTGCAGGTACTGATCAGTACACGAATGCCACTTGGCTCACCAAATTTCGTTCTTCTAGCTTAAACCGTTCCTTTGCAGTAACCGTTTTCATGTTTAGGTTTCACTCTGTTTTCTCCTATATGGATACATGTAGTTGGAACTCTAAATCAAACACAGTTTGTGCTAGCTCTTTGAAACTTGGCACAGTAATGTAGTTCCAAGTTCTATCGCTATGGTTTGTGTGCTATTGAAGTAGCCCCAAGCAGAGACTGACGAGAATCCCTTTCATTGAAAGGGGTTGCCAAGCTTCCAAAAAACTACGAGTTTCCTGAAATCTCAGCTAACATTTTTTCACCCAATCTTGATGACACTTCCATTTAATGATCAGTACACCAATCCACCTTGGCTCACCAAATTTCGTTCTTCTAGGTTAAACCGTTCCTTTGCAGTAACCATTTTCATGTTTAGGTTTCACTCTGTTTTCTCCTATATGGATACATGTAGTTGGAAATCTAAATCAAACACGGTTTGTGCTAGCTCTTTGAAACTTGGCACAATAATGTAGTTCCAAGTTCTATCGCTATGGTTTGTGTGCTATTGAAGTAGCCCCAAGCAGAGACTGACGAGAATCCCTTTCATAGAAAGGGGTTGCCAGGCATCAAAAAACTGCGAGTTTTCTGAAATCTCAGCAAACATTTTTTCACCCAGTCTTGATGATACTTCCATTTAATGATCAGTACACCAATCCCACTTGGCTCACCAAATTTCGTTCTTCTAGGTTAAAACGTTCCTTTGCAGTAACCGTTTTCATGTTTAGGTTTC
This sequence comes from Urocitellus parryii, assembly GCF_045843805.1. Classification (NCBI taxonomy): domain Eukaryota; kingdom Metazoa; phylum Chordata; class Mammalia; order Rodentia; family Sciuridae; genus Urocitellus; species Urocitellus parryii. The sequence goes on from NW_027553144.1 coordinate 10,804, forward strand.
ACTCTGTTTTCTCCTATATGGATACATGTAGTTGGAACTCTAAATCAAACACGGTTTGTGCTAGCTCTTTGAAACTTGGCACAATAATGTAGTTCCAAGTTCTATCGCTATGGTTTGTGTGCTATTGAAGTAGCCCCAAGCAGAGACTGACGAGAATCCCTTTCATTGAAAGGGGTTGCCAAGCTTCTAAAAAACTGCGAGTTTCCAGAAATCTCAGCAAACATTTTTTCACCCAATCTTGATGATACTTGCAGGGACTGATCAGAATACGAATCCCACTTGGCTTACCAAATTTCGTTCTTCTAGGTTAAACCGTTCCTTTGCAGTAACCGTTTACATGTTTAGGTTTCACTCTGTTTTCTCCTATATGGATACATGTAGTTGGAACTCTAAATCAAACACGGTTTGTGCTAGCTCTTTGAAACTTGGCACAATAATGTAGTTCCAAGTTCTATCGCTATGGTTTGTGTGCTATTGAAGTAGCCCCAAGCAGAGACTGACGAGAATCCCTTTCATTGAAAGGGGTTGCCAAGCTTCCAAAAAACTACGAGTTTCCTGAAATCTCAGCTAACATTTTTTCACCCAATCTTGATGATACTTCCATTTAATGATCAGTACACCAATCCACCTTGGCTCACCAAATTTCGTTCTTCTAGGTTAAACCGTTCCTTTGCAGTAACCATTTTCATGTTTAGGTTTCACTCTGTTTTCTCCTATATGGATACATGTAGTAGGAAATCTAAATCAAACACGGTTTGTGCTAGCTCTTTGAAACTTGGCACAATAATGTAGTTCCAAGTTCTATCGCTATGGTTTGTGTGCTATTGAAGTAGCCCCAAGCAGAGACTGACGAGAATCACTTTCATAGAAAGGGGTTGCCAGGCATCAAAAAACTGCGAGTTTTCAGAAATCTCAGCAAACATTTTTTCACCCAGTCTTGATGATACTTCCATTTAATGATCAGTACACCAATCCCACTTGGCTCACCAAATTTCGTTCTTCTAGGTTAAAACGTTCCTTTGCAGTAACCGTTTTCATGTTTAGGTTTCACTCTGTTTTCTCCTATATGGATACATGTATTTGGAACTCTAAATCAAACACGGTTTGTGCTAGCTCTTTGAAACTTGGCACAATAATGTAGTTCCAAGTTCTATCGCTATGGTTTGTGTGCTATTGAAGTAGCCCCAAGCAGAGACTGACGAGAATCCCTTTCATTGAAAGGGGTTGCCAAGCTTCCAAAAAACTGCGAGTTTCCAGAAATCTCAGCAAACATTTTTTCACCCAATCTTGATGATACTTGCAGGGACTGATCAGAATACGAATCCCACTTGGCTTACCAAATTTCGTTCTTCTAGGTTAAACCGTTCCTTTGCAGTAACCGTTTACATGTTTAGGTTTCACTCTGTTTTCTCCTATATGGATACATGTAGTTGGAACTCTAAATCAAACACGGTTTGTGCTAGCTCTTTGAAACTTGGCACAATAATGTAGTTCCAAGTTCTATCGCTATGGTTTGTGTGCTATTGAAGTAGCCCCAAGCAGAGACTGACGAGAATCCCTTTCATTGAAAGGGGTTGCCAAGCTTCCAAAAAACTGCGAGTTTCCTGAAATCTCAGCAAACATTTTTTCACCCAATCTTGATGATACTTGCAGGTAGTGATCAGTACACGAATCCCACTTGGCTCACCAAATTTCGTTCTTCTAGGTTAAACCGTTCCTTTGCAGTAACCGTTTTCATGTTTAGGTTTCACTCTGTTTTCTCCTATATGGATACATGTAGTTGGAACTCTAAATCAAACACGGTTTGTGCTAGCTCTTTGAAACTTGGCACAATAATGTAGTTCCAAGTTCTATCGCTATGGTTTGTGTGCTATTGAAGTAGCCTCAAGCAGAGACTGACGAGAATCCCTTTCATTGAAAGGGGTTGGAGGCTTCCAAAAAACTGCGAGTTTCCTGAAATCTCAGCAAACATTTTTTCACCCAATCTTGATGATACTTGTAGGTAGTGATCAGTACACGAATCCCACTTGGCTCACCAAATTTCGTTCTTCTAGGTTAAACCGTTCCTTTGCAGTAACCGTTTTCATGTTTAGGTTTCACTCTGTTTTCTCCTATATGGATACATGTAGTTGGAACTCTAAATCAAACACGGTTTGTGCTAGCTCTTTGAAACTTGGCACAATAATGTAGTTCCAAGTTCTATCGCTATGGTTTGTGTGCTATTGAAGTAGCCCCAAGCAGAGACTGACGAGAATCCCTTTCATAGAAAGGGGTTGCCAGGCTTCAAAAAACTGCGAGTTTCCTGAAATCTCACCAAACATTTTTTCACCCAGTCTTGATGATACTTCCATTTAATGATCAGTACACCAATCCCACTTGGCTCACCAAATTTCGTTCTTCTAGGTTAAAACGTTCCTTTGCAGTAACCGTTTTCATGTTTAGGTTTCACGCTGTTTTCTCCTATATAGATACATGTAGTTGGAACTCTAAATCAAACACGGTTTGTGCTAGCTCTTTGAAACTTGGCACAATAATGTAGTTCGAAGTTCTATCGCTATGGTTTGTGTGCTATTGAAGTAGCCCTAAGCAGAGACTGACGAGAATCCCTTTAATTGAAAGGGGTTGCCAAGCTTCCAAAAAACTACGAGTTTCCTGAAATCTCAGCAAACATTTTTTCACCCCATCTTGATGATACTTCCATTTAATGATCAGTACACCAATCCCACTTGGCTCACCAAATTTCGTTCTTCTAGGTTAAACCGTTCCTTTGCAGTAACCGTTTTCATGTTTAGGTTTCACTCTGTTTTCTCCTATATGGATACATGTAGTTGGAACTCTAAATCAAACACGGTTTGTGCTAGCTCTTTGAAACTTGGCACAATAATGTAGTTCCAAGTTCTATCGCTATGGTTTGTGTGCTATTGAAGTAGCCCCAAGCAGAGACTGACGAGAATCCCTTTCATTGAAAGGGGTTGCCAAGCTTCCAAAAATCTGTGAGTTTCCTGAAATCTCAGCAAACATTTTTTCACCCAATCTTGATGATACTTCCATTTAATGATCAGTACACCAATCCCACTTGGCTCACCAAATTTCGTTCTTCTAGGTTAAACCATTCCTTTGCAGTAACCGTTTTTATGTTTTGGTTTCACTCTGTTTTCTCCTATATGGATACATGTAGTTGGAACTCTAAATCAAACACGGTTTGTGCTAGCTCTTTGAAACTTGGCACAATAATGTAGTTCCAAGTTCTATCGCTATGGTTTGTGTGCTATTGAAGTAGCCCCAAGCAGAGACTGACGAGAATCCCTTTCATTGAAAGGGGTTGCCAAGCTTCCAAAAAACTGCGAGTTTCCTGAAATCTCAGCAAACATTTTTTCACCCAATCTTGATGATACTTGCAGGTAGTGATCAGTACACGAATCCCACTTGGCTCACCAAATTTCGTTCTTCTAGGTTGAACCGTTCCTTTGCAGTAACCGTTTTCATGTTTAGGTTTCACTCTGTTTTCTCCTATATGGATACATGTAGTTGGAACTCTAAATCAAACACGGTTTGTGCTAGCTCTTTGAAACTTGGCACAATAATGTAGTTCCAAGTTCTATCGCTATGGTTTGTGTGCTATTGAAGTAGCCCCAAGCACAGACTGACGAGAATCCCTTTCATTGAAAGGGGTTGCCAAGCTTCCAAAAAAGTACGAGTTTCCTGAAATCTCAGCTAACATTTTTTCACCCAATCTTGATGATACTTCCATTTAATGATCAGTACACCAATCCCACTTGACTCACCAAATTTCGTTCTTCTATGTTAAACCGTTCCTTTGCAGTAATCGTTTTCATATTTAGGTTTCACTCTGTTTTCTCGTATATAGATACATGCATTTGGAACTCTAAATCAAACACGGTTTGTGCTAGCTCTTTGAAACTTGGCACAATAATGTAGTTTCAAGTTCTATCGCTAGGGTTTCTGTGCTATTGAAGAAGCCCCAAGCAGAGACTGACGAGAATCCCTTTCATAGAAAGGGGTTGCCAGGCTTCAAAAAACTGCGAGTTTCCTGAAATCTCAGCAAACATTTTTTCACCCAGTCTTGATGATACTTCCATTTAATGATCAGTACACCAATCCCACTTGGCTCACCAAATTTCATTCTTCTAGGTTAAAACGTTCCTTTGCAGTAACCGTTTTCATGTTTAGGTTTCACTCTGTTTTCTCCTATATGGATACATGTAGTTGGCACTCTAAATCAAACACGGATTGTGCTATCTCTTTGAAACTTGGCACAATAATGTAGTTCCAAGTTCTATCGCTATGGTTTGTGTGCTATTGAAGTAGCCCCAAGCAGAGACTGACGAGAATCCCTTTCATTGAAAGGGGTTGCCAAGCTTCCAAAAAACTGCGAGTTTCCTGAAATCTCAGCAAACATTTTTTCACCCAATCTTGATGATACTTGCAGGTAGTGATCAGTACACGAATCCCACTTGGCTCACCAAATTTCGTTCTTCTAGGTTAAACCGTTCCTTTGCAGTAACCGTTTTCATGTTTAGGTTTCACTCTGTTTTCTCCTATATGGATACATGTAGTTGGAACTCTAAATCAAACACGGTTTGTGCTAGCTCTTTGAAACTTGGCACAATAATGTAGTTCCAAGTTCTATCGCTATGGTTTGTGTGCTATTGAAGTAGCCTCAAGCAGAGACTGACGAGAATCCCTTTCATTGAAAGGGGTTGGAGGCTTCCAAAAAACTGCGAGTTTCCTGAAATCTCAGCAAACATTTTTTCACCCAATCTTGATGATACTTGTAGGTAGTGATCAGTACACGAAACCCACTTGGCTCACCAAATTTCGTTCTTCTAGGTTAAACCGTTCCTTTGCAGTAACCGTTTTCATGTTTAGGTTTCACTCTGTTTTCTCCTATATGGATACATGTAGTTGGAACTCTAAATCAAACACGGTTTGTGCTAGCTCTTTGAAACTTGGCACAATAATGTAGTTCCAAGTTCTATCGCTATGGTTTGTGTGCTATTGAAGTAGCCCCAAGCAGAGACTGACGAGAATCCCTTTCATAGAAAGGGGTTGCCAGGCTTCAAAAAACTGCGAGTTTCCTGAAATCTCACCAAACATTTTTTCACCCAGTCTTGATGATACTTCCATTTAATGATCAGTACACCAATCCCACTTGGCTCACCAAATTTCGTTCTTCTAGGTTAAAACGTTCCTTTGCAGTAACCGTTTTCATGTTTAGGTTTCACGCTGTTTTCTCCTATATAGATACATGTAGTTGGAACTCTAAATCAAACACGGTTTGTGCTAGCTCTTTGAAACTTGGCACAATAATGTAGTTCGAAGTTCTATCGCTATGGTTTGTGTGCTATTGAAGTAGCCCTAAGCAGAGACTGACGAGAATCCCTTTAATTGAAAGGGGTTGCCAAGCTTCCAAAAAACTACGAGTTTCCTGAAATCTCAGCAAACATTTTTTCACCCCATCTTGATGATACTTCCATTTAATGATCAGTACACCAATCCCACTTGGCTCACCAAATTTCGTTCTTCTAGGTTAAACCGTTCCTTTGCAGTAACCGTTTTCATGTTTAGGTTTCACTCTGTTTTCTCTTATATGGATACATGTAGTTGGAACTCTAAATCAAACACGGTTTGTGCTAGCTCTTTGAAACTTGGCACAATAATGTAGTTCCAAGTTCTATCGCTATGGTTTGTGTGCTATTGAAGTAGCCCCAAGTAGAGACTGACGAGAATCCCTTTCATTGAAAGGGGTTGCCAAGCTTCCAAAAATCTGTGAGTTTCCTGAAATCTCAGCAAACATTTTTTCACCCAATCTTGATGATACTTCCATTTAATGATCAGTACACCAATCCCACTTGGCTCACCAAATTTCGTTCTTCTAGGTAAAACCATTCCTTTGCAGTAACCGTTTTTATGTTTTGGTTTCACTCTGTTTTCTCCTATATGGATACATGTAGTTGGAACTATAAATCAAACACGGTTTTTGCTAGCTCTTTGAAACTTGGCACAATAATGTAGTTCGAAGTTCTATCGCTATGGCTTGTGTGCTATTGAAGTAGCCCCAAGCAGAGACTGACGAGAATCCCTTTCATTGAAAGGGGTTGCCAAGCTTCCAAAAAACTGCGAGTTTCCTGAAATCTCAGCAAACACTTTTTCACCCAATCTTGATGATACTTGCAGGTAGTGATCAGTACACGAATCCCACTTGGCTCACCAAATTTCGTTCTTCTAGGTTAAACCGTTCCTTTGCAGTAACCGTTTTCATGTTTAGGTTTCACTCTGTTTTCTCCTATATGGATACATGTTGTTGGAACTCTAAATCAAACACGGTTTGTGCTAGCTCTTTGAAACTTGGCACAATAATGTAGTTCCAAGTTCTATCGCTATGGTTTGTGTGCTATTGAAGTAGCCCCAAGCAGAGACTGACGAGAATCCCTTTCATAGAAAGGGGTTGCCAGGCTTCAAAAAACTGCGAGTTTCCTGAAATCTCACCAAACATTTTTTCACCCAGTCTTGATGATACTTCCATTTAATGATCAGTACACCAATCCCACTTGGCTCACCAAATTTCGTTCTTCTAGGTTAAAACGTTCCTTTGCAGTAACCGTTTTCATGTTTAGGTTTCACGCTGTTTTCTCCTATATAGATACATGTAGTTGGAACTCTAAATCAAACACGGTTTGTGCTACCTCTTTGAAACTTGGCACAATAATGTAGTTTCATGATCTATCGCTATGGTTTGTGTGCTATTGAAGTAGCCCCAAGCAGAGACTGACGAGAATCACTTTCATTGAAAGGGGTTGCCAAGCTTCCAAAAAACTACGAGTTTCCTGAAATCTCAGCAAACATTTTTTCACCCCATCTTGATGATACTTCCATTTAATGATCAGTACACCAATCCCACTTGGCTCACCAAATTTCGTTCTTCTAGGTTAAACCGTTCCTTTGCAGTAACCGTTTTCATGTTTAGGTTTCACTCTGTTTTCTCCTATATGGATACATGTAGTTGGAACTCTAAATCAAACACGGTTTGTGCTAGCTCTTTGAAACTTGGCACAATAATGTAGTTCCAAGTTCTATCGCTATGGTTTGTGTGCTATTGAAGTAGCCCCAAGCAGAGACTGACGAGAATCCCTTTCATTGAAAGGGGTTGCCAAGCTTCCAAAAATCTGTGAGTTTCCTGAAATCTCAGCAAACATTTTTTCACCCAATCTTGATGATACTTCCATTTAATGATCAGTACACCAATCCCACTTGGCTCACCAAATTTCGTTCTTCTAGGTTAAACCATTCCTTTGCAGTAACCGTTTTTATGTTTTGGTTTCACTCTGTTTTCTCCTATATGGATACATGTAGTTGGAACTCTGAATCAAACACGGTTTGTGCTAGCTCTTTGAAACATGGCACAATAATGTAGTTCCAAGTTCTATCGCTATGGTTTGTGTGCTATTGAAGTAGCCCCAAGCAGAGACTGACGAGAATCCCTTTCATTGAAAGGGGTTGCCAAGCTTCCAAAAAACTGCGAGTTTCCTGAAATCTCAGCAAACACTTTTTCACCCAATCTTGATGATACTTGCAGGTACTGATCAGTACACGAATCCCACTTGGCTCACCAAATTTCGTTCTTCTAGGTTAAACCGTTCCTTTGCAGTAACCGTTTTCATGTTTAGGTTTCACTCTGTTTTCTCCTATATGGATACATGTAGTAGGAACTCTAAATCAAACACGGTTTGTGCTAGCTCTTTGAAACTTGGCACAATAATGTAGTTCCAAGTTCTATCGCTATGGTTTGTGTGCTATTGAAGTAGCCCCAAGCAGAGACTGACGAGAATCCCTTTCATTGAAAGGGGTTGCCAAGCTTCCAAAAAACTGCGAGTTTCCAGAAATCTCAGCAAACATTTTTTCACCCAATCTTGATGATACTTGCAGGTACTGATCAGAACACGAATCCCACTTGGCTTACCAAATTTCGTTCTTCTAGGTTAAACCGTTCCTTTGCAGTAACCGTTTACATGTTTAGGTTTCACTCTGTTTTCTCCTATATGGATACATGTAGTTGGAAATCTAAATCAAACACGGTTTGTGCTAGCTCTTTTAAACTTGGCACAATAATGTAGTTCCAAGTTCTATCGCTATGGATTGTGTGCTATTGAAGTAGCCCCAAGCAGAGACTGACGAGAATCCCTTTCATTGAAAGGGGTTGCCAAGCTTCCAAAAAATTACGATTTTCCTGAAATCTCAGCTAACATTTTTTAACCCAATCTTGATGATACTTCCATTTAATGATCAGTACACCAATCCACCTTGGCTCACCAAATTTCGTTCTTCTAGGTTAAACCGTTCCTTTGCAGTAACCATTTTCATGTTTAGGTTTCACTCTGTTTTCTCCTATATGGATACATGTAGTTGGAACTCTAAATCAAACACGGTTTGTGCTAGCTCTTTGAAACTTGGCACAATTATGTAGTTCCAAGTTCTATCGCTATGGTTTGTGTGCTATTGAAGTAGCCCCAAGAAGAGACTGACGAGAATCACTTTCATTGAAAGGGGTTGCCATGCTTCCAAAAAACTACGAGTTTCCTGAAATCTCAGCAAATATTTTTTCACCCAATCTTGATGATACTTCCATTTAATGATCAGTACACAAATCCCACTTGGCTCACCAAATTTCGTTCTTCTAGGTTAAACCGTTCCTTTGCAGTAACCGTTTTCATGTTTAGGTTTCTCTCTGTTTTCTCCTATATGGATACATGTAGTTGGAACTCTAAATCAAACACGGTTTGTGCTAGCTCTTTGAAACTTGGCACAATAATGTAGTTCCAAGTTCTATCGCTATGGTTTGTGTGCTATTGAAGTAGCCCCAAGCAGAGACAGACGAGAATCCCTTTCATTGAAAGGGGTTGCCAAGCTTCCAAAAAACTGCGAGTTTCCTGAAATCTCAGCAAACATTTTTTCACCCAATCTTGATGATACTTGCAGGTACTGATCAGTACACGAATGCCACTTGGCTCACCAAATTTCGTTCTTCTAGCTTAAACCGTTCCTTTGCAGGAACCGTTTTCATGTTTAGGTTTCACTCTGTTTTCTCCTATATGGATACATGTAGTTGGAACTCTAAATCAAACACAGTTTGTGCTAGCTCTTTGAAACTTGGCACAGTAATGTAGTTCCAAGTTCTATCGCTATGGTTTGTGTGCTATTGAAGTAGCCCCAAGCAGAGACTGACGAGAATCCCTTTCATTGAAAGGGGTTGCCAAGCTTCCAAAAAACTACGAGTTTCCTGAAATCTCAGCTAACATTTTTTCACCCAATCTTGATGATACTTCCATTTAATGATCAGTACACCAATCCACCTTGGCTCACCAAATTTCGTTCTTCTAGGTTAAACCGTTCCTTTGCAGTAACCATTTTCATGTTTAGGTTTCACTCTGTTTTCTCCTATATGGATACATGTAGTTGGAAATCTAAATCAAACACGGTTTGTGCTAGCTCTTTGAAACTTGACACAATAATGTAGTTCCAAGTTCTATCGCTATGGTTTGTGTGCTATTGAAGTAGCCCCAAGCAGAGACTGACGAGAATCCCTTTCATAGAAAGGGGTTGCCAGGCATCAAAAAACTGCGAGTTTTCTGAAATCTCAGCAAACATTTTTTCACCCAGTCTTGATGATACTTCCATTTAATGATCAGTACACCAATCCCACTTGGCTCACCAAATTTCGTTCTTCTAGGTTAAAACGTTCCTTTGCAGTAACCGTTTTCATGTTTAGGTTTCACTCTGTTTTCTCCTATATGGATACATGTAGTTGGAACTCTAAATCAAACACGGTTTGTGCTAGCTCTTTGAAACTTGGCACAATAATGTAGTTCCAAGTTCTATCGCTATGGTTTGTGTGCTATTGAAGTAGCCCCAAGCAGAGACTGACGAGAATCCCTTTCATTGAAAGGGGTTGCCAAGCTTCTAAAAAACTGCGAGTTTCCAGAAATCTCAGCAAACATTTTTTCACCCAATCTTGATGATACTTGCAGGGACTGATCAGAATACGAATCCCACTTGGCTTACCAAATTTCGTTCTTCTAGGTTAAACCGTTCCTTTGCAGTAACCGTTTACATGTTTAGGTTTCACTCTGTTTTCTCCTATATGGATACATGTAGTTGGAACTCTAAATCAAACACGGTTTGTGCTAGCTCTTTGAAACTTGGCACAATAATGTAGTTCCAAGTTCTATCGCTATGGTTTGTGTGCTATTGAAGTAGCCCCAAGCAGAGACTGACGAGAATCCCTTTCATTGAAAGGGGTTGCCAAGCTTCCAAAAAACTACGAGTTTCCTGAAATCTCAGCTAACATTTTTTCACCCAATCTTGATGATACTTCCATTTAATGATCAGTACACCAATCCACCTTGGCTCACCAAATTTCGTTCTTCTAGGTTAAACCGTTCCTTTGCAGTAACCATTTTCATGTTTAGGTTTCACTCTGTTTTCTCCTATATGGATACATGTAGTTGGAAATCTAAATCAAACACGGTTTGTGCTAGCTCTTTGAAACTTGGCACAATAATGTAGTTCCAAGTTCTATCGCTATGGTTTGTGTGCTATTGAAGTAGCCCCAAGCAGAGACTGACGAGAATCCCTTTCATAGAAAGGGGTTGCCAGGCATCAAAAAACTGCGAGTTTTCTGAAATCTCAGCAAACATTTTTTCACCCAGTCTTGATGATACTTCCATTTAATGATCAGTACACCAATCCCACTTGGCTCACCAAATTTCGTTCTTCTAGGTTAAAACGTTCCTTTGCAGTAACCGTTTTCATGTTTAGGTTTCACTCTGTTTTCTCCTATATGGATACATGTAGTTGGAACTCTAAATCAAACACGGTTTGTGCTAGCTCTTTGAAACTTGGCACAATAATGTAGTTCCAAGTTCTATCGCTATGGTTTGTGTGCTATTGAAGTAGCCCCAAGCAGAGACTGACGAGAATCCCTTTCATTGAAAGGGGTTGCCAAGCTTCCAAAAAACTGCGAGTTTCCAGAAATCTCAGCAAACATTTTTTCACCCAATCTTGATGATACTTGCAGGGACTGATCAGAATACGAATCCCACTTGGCTTACCAAATTTCGTTCTTCTAGGTTAAACCGTTCCTTTGCAGTAACCGTTTACATGTTTAGGTTTCACTCTGTTTTCTCCTATATGGATACATGTAGTTGGAACTCTAAATCAAACACGGTTTGTGCTAGCTCTTTGAAACTTGGCACAATAATGTAGTTCCAAGTTCTATCGCTATGGTTTGTGTGCTATTGAAGTAGCCCCAAGCAGAGACTGACGAGAATCCCTTTCATTGAAAGGGGTTGCCAAGCTTCCAAAAAACTGCGAGTTTCCTGAAATCTCAGCAAACATTTTTTCACCCAATCTTGATGATACTTGCAGGTAGTGATCAGTACACGAATCCCACTTGGCTCACCAAATTTCGTTCTTCTAGGTTAAACCGTTCCTTTGCAGTAACCGTTTTCATGTTTAGGTTTCACTCTGTTTTCTCCTATATGGATACATGTAGTTGGAACTCTAAATCAAACACGGTTTGTGCTAGCTCTTTGAAACTTGGCACAATAATGTAGTTCCAAGTTCTATCGCTATGGTTTGTGTGCTATTGAAGTAGCCTCAAGCAGAGACTGACGAGAATCCCTTTCATTGAAAGGGGTTGGAGGCTTCCAAAAAACTGCGAGTTTCCTGAAATCTCAGCAAACATTTTTTCACCCAATCTTGATGATACTTGTAGGTAGTGATCAGTACACGAATCCCACTTGGCTCACCAAATTTCGTTCTTCTAGGTTAAACCGTTCGTTTGCAGTAACCGTTTTCATGTTTAGGTTTCACTCTGTTTTCTCCTATATGGATACATGTAGTTGGAACTCTAAATCAAACACGGTTTGTGCTAGCTCTTTGAAACTTGGCACAATAATGTAGTTCCAAGTTCTATCGCTATGGTTTGTGTGCTATTGAAGTAGCCCCAAGCAGAGACTGACGAGAATCCCTTTCATAGAAAGGGGTTGCCAGGCTTCAAAAAACTGCGAGTTTCCTGAAATCTCACCAAACATTTTTTCACCCAGTCTTGATGATACTTCCATTTAATTATCAGTACACCAATCCCACTTGGCTCACCAAATTTCGTTCTTCTAGGTTAAAACGTTCCTTTGCAGTAACCGTTTTCATGTTTAGGTTTCACGCTGTTTTCTCCTATATAGATACATGTAGTTGGAACTCTAAATCAAACACGGTTTGTGCTAGCTCTTTGAAACTTGGCACAATAATGTAGTTCGAAGTTCTATCGCTATGGTTTGTGTGCTATTGAAGTAGCCCTAAGCAGAGACTGACGAGAATCCCTTTAATTGAAAGGGGTTGCCAAGCTTCCAAAAAACTACGAGTTTCCTGAAATCTCAGCAAACATTTTTTCACCCCATCTTGATGATACTTCCATTTAATGATCAGTACACCAATCCCACTTGGCTCACCAAATTTCGTTCTTCTAGGTTAAACCGTTCCTTTGCAGTAACCGTTTTCATGTTTAGGTTTCACTCTGTTTTCTCCTATATGGATACATGTAGTTGGAACTCTAAATCAAACACGGTTTGTGCTAGCTCTTTGAAACTTGGCACAATAATGTAGTTCCAAGTTCTATCGCTATGGTTTGTGTGCTATTGAAGTAGCCCCAAGCAGAGACTGACGAGAATCCCTTTCATTGAAAGGGGTTGCCAAGCTTCCAAAAATCTGTGAGTTTCCTGAAATCTCAGCAAACATTTTTTCACCCAATCTTGATGATACTTCCATTTAATGATCAGTACACCAATCCCACTTGGCTCACCAAATTTCGTTCTTCTAGGTTAAACCATTCCTTTGCAGTAACCGTTTTTATGTTTTGGTTTCACTCTGTTTTCTCCTATATGGATACATGTAGTTGGCACTCTAAATCAAACACGGTTTGTGCTATCTCTTTGAAACTTGGCACAATAATGTAGTTCCAAGTTCTATCGCTATGGTTTGTGTGCTATTGAAGTAGCCCCAAGCAGAGACTGACGAGAATCCCTTTCATTGAAAGGGGTTGCCAAGCTTCCAAAAAACTGCGAGTTTCCTGAAATCTCAGCAAACATTTTTTCACCCAATCTTGATGATACTTGCAGGTAGTGATCAGTACACGAATCCCACTTGGCTCACCAAATTTCGTTCTTCTAGGTTGAACCGTTCCTTTGCAGTAACCGTTTTCATGTTTAGGTTTCACTCTGTTTTCTCCTATATGGATACATGTAGTTGGAACTCTAAATCAAACACGGTTTGTGCTAGCTCTTTGAAACTTGGCACAATAATGTAGTTCCAAGTTCTATCGCTATGGTTTGTGTGCTATTGAAGTAGCCCCAAGCACAGACTGACGAGAATCCCTTTCATTGAAAGGGGTTGCCAAGCTTCCAAAAAAGTACGAGTTTCCTGAAATCTCAGCTAACATTTTTTCACCCAATCTTGATGATACTTCCATTTAATGATCAGTACACCAATCCCACTTGACTCACCAAATTTCGTTCTTCTATGTTAAACCGTTCCTTTGCAGTAATCGTTTTCATATTTAGGTTTCACTCTGTTTTCTCGTATATACATACATGCATTTGGAACTCTAAATCAAACACGGTTTGTGCTAGCTCTTTGAAACTTGGCACAATAATGTAGTTTCAAGTTCTATCGCTAGGGTTTCTGTGCTATTGAAGAAGCCCCAAGCAGAGACTGACGAGAATCCCTTTCATAGAAAGGGGTTGCCAGGCTTCAAAAAACTGCGAGTTTCCTGAAATCTCAGCAAACATTTTTTCACCCAGTCTTGATGATACTTCCATTTAATGATCAGTACACCAATCCCACTTGGCTCACCAAATTTCATTCTTCTAGGTTAAAACGTTCCTTTGCAGTAACCGTTTTCATGTTTAGGTTTCACTCTGTTTTCTCCTATATGGATACATGTAGTTGGCACTCTAAATCAAACACGGATTGTGCTATCTCTTTGAAACTTGGCACAATAATGTAGTTCCAAGTTCTATCGCTATGGTTTGTGTGCTATTGAAGTAGCCCCAAGCAGAGACTGACGAGAATCCCTTTCATTGAAAGGGGTTGCCAAGCTTCCAAAAAACTGCGAGTTTCCTGAAATCTCAGCAAACATTTTTTCACCCAATCTTGATGATACTTGCAGGTAGTGATCAGTACACGAATCCCACTTGGCTCACCAAATTTCGTTCTTCTAGGTTAAACCGTTCCTTTGCAGTAACCGTTTTCATGTTTAGGTTTCACTCTGTTTTCTCCTATATGGATACATGTAGTTGGAACTCTAAATCAAACACGGTTTGTGCTAGCTCTTTGAAACTTGGCACAATAATGTAGTTCCAAGTTCTATCGCTATGGTTTGTGTGCTATTGAAGTAGCCTCAAGCAGAGACTGACGAGAATCCCTTTCATTGAAAGGGGTTGGAGGCTTCCAAAAAACTGCGAGTTTCCTGAAATCTCAGCAAACATTTTTTCACCCAATCTTGATGATACTTGTAGGTAGTGATCAGTACACGAATCCCACTTGGCTCACCAAATTTCGTTCTTCTAGGTTAAACCGTTCCTTTGCAGTAACCGTTTCATGTTTAGGTTTCACTCTGTTTTCTCCTATATGGATACATGTAGTTGGAACTCTAAATCAAACACGGTTTGTGCTAGCTCTTTGAAACTTGGCACAATAATGTAGTTCCAAGTTCTATCGCTATGGTTTGTGTGCTATTGAAGTAGCCCCAAGCAGAGACTGACGAGAATCCCTTTCATAGAAAGGGGTTGCCAGGCTTCAAAAAACTGCGAGTTTCCTGAAATCTCACCAAACATTTTTTCACCCAGTCTTGATGATACTTCCATTTAATGATCAGTACACCAATCCCACTTGGCTCACCAAATTTCGTTCTTCTAGGTTAAAACGTTCCTTTGCAGTAACCGTTTTCATGTTTAGGTTTCACGCTGTTTTCTCCTATATAGATACATGTAGTTGGAACTCTAAATCAAACACGGTTTGTGCTAGCTCTTTGAAACTTGGCACAATAATGTAGTTCGAAGTTCTATCGCTATGGTTTGTGTGCTATTGAAGTAGCCCTAAGCAGAGACTGACGAGAATCCCTTTAATTGAAAGGGGTTGCCAAGCTTCCAAAAACTACGAGTTTCCTGAAATCTCAGCAAACATTTTTTCACCCCATCTTGATGATACTTCCATTTAATGATCAGTACACCAATCCCACTTGGCTCACCAAATTTCGTTCTTCTAGGTTAAACCGTTCCTTTGCAGTAACCGTTTTCATGTTTAGGTTTCACTCTGTTTTCTCCTATATGGATACATGTAGTTGGAACTCTAAATCAAACACGGTTTGTGCTAGCTCTTTGAAACTTGGCACAATAATGTAGTTCCAAGTTCTATCGCTATGGTTTGTGTGCTATTGAAGTAGCCCCAAGCAGAGACTGACGAGAATCTCTTTCATTGAAAGGGGTTGCCAAGCTTCCAAAAAACTACGAGTTTCCTGAAATCTCAGCTAACATTTTTTCACCCAATCTTGATGATACTTCCATTTAATGATCAGTACACCAATCGACCTTGGCTCACCATATTTCGTTCTTCTAGGTTAAACTGTTCCTTTGCAGTAACCATTTTCATGTTTAGGTTTCACTCTGTTTTCTCCTATATGGATACATGTAGTTGGAACTCTAAATCAAACACGGTTTGTGCTAGCTCTTTGAAACTTGGCACAATAATGTAGTTCCAAGTTCTATCGCTATGGTTTGTGTGCTATTGAAGTAGCCCCAAGCAGAGACTGACGAGAATCCCTTTCATTGAAAGGGGTTGCCAAGCTTCCAAAAACTACGAGTTTCCTGAAATCTCAGCTAACATTTTTTCACCCAATCTTGATGATACTTCCATTTAATGATCAGTACAACAATCCCACTTGGCTCACCAAATTTCGTTCTTCTATGTTAAACCGTTCCTTTCCAGTAATCGTTTTCATATTTAGGTTTCACTCTGTTTTCTCCTATATAGATACATGCATTTGGAACTCTAAATCAAACACGGTTTGTGCTAGCTCTTTGAAACTTGGCACAATAATGTAGTTTCAAGTTCTATTGCTATGGTTTGTGTGCTATTGAAGTAGCCCCAAGCAGAGACTGACGAGAATCCCTTTCATAGAAATGGGTTGCCAGGCTTCAAAAAACTGCGAGTTTCCTGAAATCTCAGCAAACATTTTTTCACCCAATCTTGATGATACTTGCAGGTAGTGATCAGTACACCAATCCCACTTGGCTCACCAAATTTCGTTCTTCTAGGTTAAAACGTTCCTTTGCAGTAACCGTTTTCATGTTTAGGTTTCACTCTGTTTTCTCCTATATGGATACAGGGAGTTGGAACTCTAAATCAAACACGGTTTGTGCTAGCTCTTTGAAACTTGGCACAATAATGTAGTTCCAAGGTCTATCGCTATGGTTTGTGTGCTATTGAAGTAGCCCCAAGCAGAGACTGGCGAGAATCCCTTTCATTGAAAGGGGTTGGAGGCTTCCAAAAAACTGCGAGTTTCCTGAAATCTCAGCAAACATTTTTTCACCCAATCTTGATGATACTTGTAGGTAGTGATCAGTACACGAATCCCACTTGGCTCACCAAATTTCGTTCTTCTAGGTTACACCGTTCCTTTGCAGTAACCGTTTTCATGTTTAGGTTTCACGCTGTTTTCTCCTATATAGATACATGTAGTTGGAACTCTAAATCAAACACGGTTTGTGCTAGCTCTTTGAAACTTGGCACAATAATGTAGTTCCAAGTTCTATCGCTATGGTTTGTGTGCTATTGAAGTAGCCCCAAGCAGAGACTGACGAGAATCCCTTTCATAGAAAGGGGTTGCCAAGCTTCCAAAAAACTACGAGTTTCCAGAAATCTCAGCAAACATTTTTTCACCCAGTCTTGATGATACTTCCATTTAATGATCAGTACACCAATCCCACTTGGCTCACCAAATTTCGTTCTTCTACGTTAAACCGTTCCTTTGCAGTAACCGTTTTCATGTTTAGGTTTCACTCTGTTTTCTCCTATATGGATACATGTAGTTGGAACTCTAAATCAAACACGGTTTGTGCTAGCTCTTTGAAACTTGGCACAATAATGTAGTTCCAAGTTCTATCGCTATGGTTTGTGTGCTATTGAAGTAGCCCCAAGCAGAGACTGACGAGAATCCCTTTCATAGAAAGGGGTTGCCAGGCTTCAAAAAACTGCGAGTTTCTTGAAATCTCAGCAAACATTTTTTCACCCCAGTCTTGATGATACTTCCATTTAATGATCAGTACACCAATCCCACTTGGCTCACCAAATTTCGTTCTTCTAGGTTAAAACGTTCCTTTGCAGTAACCGTTTTCATGTTTAGGTTTCACGCTGTTTTCTCCTATATAGATACATGTAGTTGGAACTCTAAATCAAACACGGTTTGTGCTAGCTCTTTGATACTTGGCACAATAATGTAGTTCCAAGTTCTATCGCTATGGTTTGTGTGCTATTGAAGTAGCCCCAAGCAGAGACTGACGAGAATCCCTTTAATTGAAAGGGGTTGCCAAGCTTCCAAAAAACTACGAGTTTCCTGAAATCTCAGCAAACATTTTTTCACCCCATCTTGATGATATTTCCATTTAATGATCAGTACACCAATCCACTTGGCTCACCAAATTTCGTTCTTCTAGGTTAAACCGTTCCTTTGCAGTAACCGTTTTCATGTTTAGGTTTCACTCTGTTTTCTCCTATATGGATACATGTAGTTGGAACTCTAAATCAAACACGGTTTGTGCTAGCTCTTTGAAACTTGGCACAATAATGTAGTTCCAAGTTCTATCGCTATGGTTTGTGTGCTATTGAAGTAGCCCCAAGCAGAGACTGACGAGAATCCCTTTCATTGAAAGGGGTTGCCAAGCTTCCAAAAAACTGTGAGTTTCCTGAAATCTCAGCAAACATTTTTCACCCAATCTTGATGATACTTGCAGGTATGATCAGTACACGAATCCCACTTGGCTCACCAAATTTCGTTCTTCTAGGTTAAACCGTTCCTTTGCAGTAACCGTTTTTATGTTTAGGTTTCACTCTGTTTTCTCCTATATGGATACATGTAGTTGGAACTCTAAATCAAACACGGTTTGTGCTAGCTCTTTGAAACTTGGCACAATAATGTAGTTCCAAGTTCTATCGCTATGGTTTGTGTGCTATTGAAGTAGCCCCAAGCAGAGACTGACGAGAATCCCTTTAATTGAAAGGGGTTGCCAAGCTTCCAAAAAACTACGAGTTTCCTGAAATCTCAGCAAACATTTTTTCACCCCATCTTGATGATACTTCCATTTAATGATCAGTACACCAATCCCACTTGGCTCACCAAATTTCGTTCTTCTAGGTTAAACCGTTCCTTTGCAGTAACCGTTTTCATGTTTAGGTTTCACTCTGTTTTCTCCTATATGGATACATGTAGTTGGAACTCTAAATCAAACACGGTTTGTGCTAGCTCTTTGAAACTTGGCACAATAATGTAGTTCCAAGTTCTATCGCTATGGTTTGTGTGCTATTGAAGTAGCCCCAAGCAGAGACTGACGAGAATTCCCTTTCATTGAAAGGGGTTGCCAAGCTTCAAAAATCTGTGAGTTTCCTGAAATCTCAGCAAACATTTTTTCACCCAATCTTGATGATACTTGCAGGTATGATCAGTACACAAATCCCACTTGGCTCACCAAATTTCGTTCTTCTAGGTTAAACCATTCCTTTGCAGTAACCGTTTTTATGTTTTGGTTTCACTCTGTTTTCTCCTATATGGATACATGTAGTTGGAACTCTAAATCAAACACGGTTTTTGCTAGCTCTTTGAAACTTGGCACAATAATGTAGTTTCAAGTTCTATTGCTATGGTTTGTGTGCTATTGAAGTAGCCCCAAGCAGAGACTGACGAGAATCCCTTTCATAGAAAGGGGTTGCCAGGCTTCAAAAAACTGCGAGTTTCCTGAAATCTCAGCAAACATTTTTTCACCCAATCTTGATGATAATTGCAGGTAGTGATCAGTACACCAATCCCACTTGGCTCACCAAATTTCGTTCTTCTAGGTTAAAACGTTCCTTTGCAGTAACCGTTTTCATGTTTAGGTTTCACTCTGTTTTCTCCTATATGGATACAGGGAGTTGGAACTCTAAATCAAACACGGTTTGTGCTAGCTCTTTGATACTTGGCACAATAATGTAGTTCCAAGGTCTATCGCTATGGTTTGTGTGCTATTGAAGTAGCCCCAAGCAGAGACTGGCGAGAATCCCTTTCATTGAAAGGGGTTGGAGGCTTCCAAAAAACTGCGAGTTTCCTGAAATCTCAGCAAACATTTTTTCACCCAATCTTGATGATACTTGTAGTAGTGATCAGTACACGAATCCCACTTGGCTCACCAAATTTCGTTCTTCTAGGTTAAACCGTTCCTTTGCAGTAACCGTTTTCATGTTTAGGTTTCACTCTGTTTTCTCCTATATGGATACATGTAGTTGGAACTCTAAATCAAACATGGTTTGTGCTAGCTCTTTGAAACTTGGCACAATAATGTAGTTCCAAGTTCTATCGCTATGGTTTGTGTGCTATTGAAGTAGCCCCAAGCAGAGACTGACGAGAATCCCTTTCATTGAAAGGGGTTGCCAAGCTTCCAAAAAACTACGAGTTTCCTGAAATCTCAGCTAACATTTTTTCACCCAATCTTGATGATACTTCCATTTAATGATCAGTACACCAATCCCACTTGACTCACCAAATTTCGTTCTTCTAGGTTAAAACGTTCCTTTGCAGTAACCGTTTTCATGTTTAGGTTTCACTCTGTTTTCTCCTATATAGATACATGTAGTTGGAACTCTAAATCAAACACGGTTTGTGCTAGCTCTTTGAAACTTGGCACAATAATGTAGTTCCAAGTTCTATCGCTATGGTTTGTGTGCTATTGAAGTAGCCCCAAGCAGAGACTGACGAGAATCCCTTTCATTGAAAGGGGTTGCCAAGCTTCCAAAAAACTGCGAGTTTCCTGAAATCTCAGCAAACACTTTTTCACCCAATCTTGATGATACTTGCAGGTACTGATCAGTACACGAATCCCACTTGGCTCACCAAATTTCGTTCTTCTAGGTTAAACCGTTCCTTTGCAGTAACCTTTTTCATGTTTACGTTTCACTCTGTTTTCTCCTATATGGATACATGTAGTTGGAACTCTAAATCAAACACGGTTTGTGCTAGCTCTTTGAAACTTGGCACAATAATGTAGTTCCAAGTTCTATCGCTATGGTTTGTGTGCCATTGAAGTAGCCCCAAGCAGAGACTGACGAGAATCTCTTTCATTGAAAGGGGTTGCCAAGCTTCCAAAAAACTACGAGTTTCCTGAAATCTCAGCTAACATTTTTTCACCCAATCTTGATGATACTTCCATTTAATGATCAGTACACCAATCGACCTTGGCTCACCATATTTCGTTCTTCTAGGTTAAACTGTTCCTTTGCAGTAACCATTTTCATGTTTAGGTTTCACTCTGTTTTCTCCTATATGGATACATGTAGTTGGAACTCTAAATCAAACACGGTTTGTGCTAGCTCTTTGAAACTTGGCACAATAATGTAGTTCCAAGTTCTATCGCTATGGTTTGTGTGCTATTGAAGTAGCCCCAAGCAGAGACTGACGAGAATCCCTTTCATTGAAAGGGGTTGCCAAGCTTCCAAAAAACTACGAGTTTCCTGAAATCTCAGCTAACATTTTTTCACCCAATCTTGATGATACTTCCACTTAATGATCAGTACAACAATCCCACTTGGCTCACCAAATTTCGTTCTTCTATGTTAAACCGTTCCTTTGCAGTAATCGTTTTCAATATTTAGGTTTCACTCTGTTTTCTCCTATATAGATACATGCATTTGGAACTCTAAATCAAACACGGTTTGTGCTAGCTCTTTGAAACTTGGCACAATAATGTAGTTTCAAGTTCTATTGCTATGGTTTGTGTGCTATTGAAGTAGCCCCAAGCAGAGACTGACGAGAATCCCTTTCATAGAAATGGGTTGCCAGGCTTCAAAAAACTGCGAGTTTCCTGAAATCTCAGCAAACATTTTTTCACCCAATCTTGATGATACTTGCAGGTAGTGATCAGTACACCAATCCCACTTGGCTCACCAAATTTCGTTCTTCTAGGTTAAAACGTTCCTTTGCAGTAACCGTTTTCATGTTAGGTTTCACTCTGTTTTCTCCTATATGGATACAGGGAGTTGGAACTCTAAATCAAACACGGTTTGTGCTAGCTCTTTGAAACTTGGCACAAAAATGTAGTTCCAAGGTCTATCGCTATGGTTTGTGTGCTATTGAAGTAGCCCCAAGCAGAGACTGGCGAGAATCCCTTTCATTGAAAGGGGTTGGAGGCTTCCAAAAAACTGCGAGTTTCCTGAAATCTCAGCAAACATTTTTTCACCCAATCTTGATGATACTTGTAGGTAGTGATCAGTACACGAATCCCACTTGGCTCACCAAATTTCGTTCTTCTAGGTTAAACCGTTCCTTTGCAGTAACCGTTTTCATGTTTAGGTTTCACTCTGTTTTCTCCTATATGGATACATGTAGTTGGAACTCTAAATCAAACACGGTTTGTGCTAGCTCTTTGAAACTTGGCACAATAATGTAGTTCCAAGTTCTATCGCTATGGTTTTGTGTGCTATTGAAGTAGCCCCAAGCAGAGACTGACGAGAATCCCTTTCATAGAAAGGGGTTGCCAGGCTTCAAAAAACTGCGAGTTTCCTGAAATCTCACCAAACATTTTTTCACCAGTCTTGATGATACTTCCATTTAATGATCAGTACACCAATCCCACTTGGCTCACCAAATTTCGTTCTCTAGGTTAAAACGTTCCTTTGCAGTAACCGTTTTCATGTTTAGGTTTCACGCTGTTTTCTCCTATATAGATACATGTAGTTGGAACTCTAAATCAAACACGGTTTGTGCTAGCTCTTTGAAACTTGGCACAATAATGTAGTTCGAAGTTCTATCGCTATGGTTTGTGTGCTATTGAAGTAGCCCCAAGCCGAGACTGACGAGAATCCCTTTAATTGAAAGGGGTTGCCAAGCTTCCAAAAAACTACGAGTTTCCTGAAATCTCAGCAAACATTTTTTTCACCTAATCTTGATGATACTTCCATTTAATGATCAGTACACCAATCCCACTTGGCTCACCAAATTTCGTTCTTCTAGGTTTAAACCGTTCCTTTGCAGTAACCGTTTTCATGTTTAGGTTTCACTCTGTTTTCTCCTATATGGATACATGTAGTTGGAACTCTAAATCAAACACGGTTTGTGCTAGCTCTTTGAAACTTGGCACAATAATGTAGTTCCAAGTTCTATCGCTATGGTTTGTGTGCTATTGAAGTAGCCCCAAGCAGAGACTGACGAGAATCCCTTTCATAGAAAGGGGTTGCCAGGCTTCAAAAAACTGCGAGTTTCTTGAAATCTCAGCAAACATTTTTTCACCCAGTCTTGATGATACTTCCATTTAATGATCAGTACACCAATCCCACTTGGCTCACCAAATTTCGTTCTTCTAGGTTAAAACGTTCCTTTGCAGTAACCGTTTTCATGTTTAGGTTTCACGCTGTTTTCTCCTATATAGATACATGTAGTTGGAACTCTAAATCAAACACGGTTTGTGCTAGCTCTTTGATACTTGGCACAATAATGTAGTTCCAAGGTCTATCGCTATGGTTTGTGTGCTATTGAAGTAGCCCCAAGCAGAGACTGACGAGAATCCCTTTAATTGAAAGGGGTTGCCAAGCTTCCAAAAAACTACGAGTTTCCTGAAATCTCAGCAAACATTTTTTCACCCCATCTTGATGATATTTCCATTTAATGATCAGTACACCAATCCCACTTGGCTCACCAAATTTCGTTCTTCTAGGTTAAACCGTTCCTTTGCAGTAACCGTTTTCATGTTTAGGTTTCACTCTGTTTTCTCCTATATGGATACATGTAGTTGGAACTCTAAATCAAACACGGTTTGTGCTAGCTCTTTGAAACTTGGCACAATAATGTAGTTCCAAGTTCTATCGCTATGGTTTGTGTGCTATTGAAGTAGCCCCAAGCAGAGACTGACGAGAATCCCTTTCATTGAAAGGGGTTGCCAAGCTTCCAAAAAACTGTGAGTTTCCTGAAATCTCAGCAAACATTTTTTCACCCAATCTTGATGATACTTGCAGGTATGATCAGTACACGAATCCCACTTGGCTCACCAAATTTCGTTCTTCTAGGTTAAACCGTTCCTTTGCAGTAACCGTTTTTATGTTTAGGTTTCACTCTGTTTTCTCCTATATGGATACATGTAGTTGGAACTCTAAATCAAACACGGTTTGTGCTAGCTCTTTGAAACTTGGCACAATAATGTAGTTCCAAGTTCTATCGCTATGGTTTGTGTGCTATTGAAGTAGCCCCAAGCAGAGACTGACGAGAATCCCTTTAATTGAAAGGGGTTGCCAAGCTTCCAAAAAACTACGAGTTTCCTGAAATCTCAGCAAACATTTTTTCACCCCATCTTGATGATACTTCCATTTAATGATCAGTACACCAATCCCACTTGGCTCACCAAATTTCGTTCTTCTAGGTTAAACCGTTCCTTTGCAGTAACCGTTTTCATGTTTAGGTTTCACTCTGTTTTCTCCTATATGGATACATGTAGTTGGAACTCTAAATCAAACACGGTTTGTGCTAGCTCTTTGAAACTTGGCACAATAATGTAGTTCCAAGTTCTATCGCTATGGTTTGTGTGCTATTGAAGTAGCCCCAAGCAGAGACTGACGAGAATCCCTTTCATTGAAAGGGGTTGCCAAGCTTCCAAAAATCTGTGAGTTTCCTGAAATCTCAGCAAACATTTTTTCACCCAATCTTGATGATACTTGCAGGTATGATCAGTACACAAATCCCACTTGGCTCACCAAATTTCGTTCTTCTAGGTTAAACCATTCCTTTGCAGTAACCGTTTTTATGTTTTGGTTTCACTCTGTTTTCTCCTATATGGATACATGTAGTTGGAACTCTAAATCAAACACGGTTTTTGCTAGCTCTTTGAAACTTGGCACAATAATGTAGTTTCAAGTTCTATTGCTATGGTTTGTGTGCTATTGAAGTAGCCCCAAGCAGAGACTGACGAGAATCCCTTTCATAGAAAGGGGTTGCCAGGCTTCAAAAAACTGCGAGTTTCCTGAAATCTCAGCAAACATTTTTTCACCCAATCTTGATGATACTTGCAGGTAGTGATCAGTACACCAATCCCACTTGGCTCACCAAATTTCGTTCTTCTAGGTTAAAACGTTCCTTTGCAGTAACCGTTTTCATGTTTAGGTTTCACTCTGTTTTCTCCTATATGGATACAGGGAGTTGGAACTCTAAATCAAACACGGTTTGTGCTAGCTCTTTGATACTTGGCACAATAATGTAGTTCCAAGGTCTATCGCTATGGTTTGTGTGCTATTGAAGTAGCCCCAAGCAGAGACTGGCGAGAATCCCTTTCATTGAAAGGGGTTGGAGGCTTCCAAAAAACTGCGAGTTTCCTGAAATCTCAGCAAACATTTTTTCACCCAATCTTGATGATACTTGTAGGTAGTGATCAGTACACGAATCCCACTTGGCTCACCAAATTTCGTTCTTCTAGGTTAAACCGTTCCTTTGCAGTAACCGTTTTCATGTTTAGGTTTCACTCTGTTTTCTCCTATATGGATACATGTAGTTGGAACTCTAAATCAAACACGGTTTGTGCTAGCTCTTTGAAACTTGGCACAATAATGTAGTTCCAAGTTCTATCGCTATGGTTTGTGTGCTATTGAAGTAGCCCCAAGCAGAGACTGACGAGAATCCCTTTCATTGAAAGGGGTTGCCAAGCTTCCAAAAAACTACGAGTTTCCTGAAATCTCAGCTAACATTTTTTCACCCAATCTTGATGATACTTCCATTTAATGATCAGTACACCAATCCCACTTGACTCACCAAATTTCGTTCTTCTAGGTTAAAACGTTCCTTTGCAGTAACCGTTTTCATGTTTAGGTTTCACTCTGTTTTCTCCTATATAGATACATGTAGTTGGAACTCTAAATCAAACACGGTTTGTGCTAGCTCTTTGAAACTTGGCACAATAATGTAGTTCCAAGTTCTATCGCTATGGTTTGTGTGCTATTGAAGTAGCCCCAAGCAGAGACTGACGAGAATCCCTTTCATAGAAAGGGGTTGCCAGGCTTCAAAAAACTGCGAGTTTCCTGAAATCTCAGCAAACATTTTTTCACCCAGTCTTGATGATACTTCCATTTAATGATCAGTACACCAATCCCACTTGGCTCACCAAATTTCGTTCTTCTAGGTTAAAACGTTCCTTTGCAGTAACCGTTTTCATGTTTAGGTTTCACGCTGTTTTCTCCTATATAGATACATGTAGTTGGAACTCTAAATCAAACACGGTTTGTGCTAGCTCTTTGAAACTTGGCACAATAATGTAGTTCCAAGTTCTATCGCTATGGTTTGTGTGCTATTGAAGTAGCCCCAAGCAGAGACTGACGAGAATCCCTTTAATTGAAAGGGGTTGCCAAGCTTCCAAAAAACTACGAGTTTCCTGAAATCTCAGCAAACATTTTTTCACCCCATCTTGATGATACTTCCATTTAATGATCAGTACACCAATCCCACTTGGCTCACCAAATTTCGTTCTTCTAGGTTAAACCGTTCCTTTGCAGTAACCGTTTTCATGTTTAGGTTTCACTGTGTTTTCTCCTATATGGATACATGTAGTTGGAACTCTAAATCAAACACGGTTTGTGCTAGCTCTTTGAAACTTGGCACAATAATGTAGTTCCAAGTTCTATCGCTATGGTTTGTGTGCTATTGAAGTAGCCCCAAGCAGAGACTGACGAGAATCCCTTTCATTGAAAGGGGTTGCCAAGCTTCCAAAAAACTGTGAGTTTCCTGAAATCTCAGCAAACATTTTTTCACCCAATCTTGATGATACTTGCAGGTATGATCAGTACACGAATCCCACTTGGCTCACCAAATTTCGTTCTTCTAGGTTAAACCGTTCCTTTGCAGTAACCGTTTTTATGTTTAGGTTTCACTCTGTTTTCTCCTATATGGATACATGTAGTTGGAACTCTAAATCAAACACGGTTTGTGCTAGCTCTTTGAAACTTGGCACAATAATGTAGTTCCAAGTTCTATCGCTATGGTTTGTGTGCTATTGAAGTAGCCCCAAGCAGAGACTGACGAGAATCCCTTTCATAGAAAGGGGTTGCCAGGCTTCAAAAAACTGCGAGTTTCCTGAAAACTCAGCAAACATTTTTTCACCCAGTCTTGATGATACTTCCATTTAATGATCAGTACACCAATCCCACTTGGCTCACCAAATTTCGTTCTTCTAGGTTAAACCGTTCCTTTGCAGTAACCGTTTTCATGTTTAGGTTTCACTCTGTTTTCTCCTATATGGATACATGTAGTTGGAACTCTAAATCAAACACGGTTTGTGCTAGCTCTTTGAAACTTGGCACAATAATGTAGTTCCAAGTTCTATCGCTATGGTTTGTGTGCTATTGAAGTAGCCCCAAGCAGAGACTGACGAGAATCCCTTTCATTGAAAGGGGTTGCCAAGCTTCCAAAAAACTGTGAGTTTCCTGAAATCTCAGCAAACATTTTTTCACCCAATCTTGATGATACTTGCAGGTATGATCAGTACACGAATCCCACTTGGCTCACCAAATTTCGTTCTTCTAGGTTAAACCTTTCCTTTGCAGTAACCGTTTTCATGTTTAGGTTTCACTCTGTTTTCTCCTATATGGATACATGTAGTTGGAACTCTAAATCAAACACGGTTTGTGCTAGCTCTTTGAAACTTGGCACAATAATGTAGTTCCAAGTTCTATCGCTATGGTTTGTGTGCTATTGAAGTAGCCCCAAGCAGAGACTGACGAGAATCTCTTTCATTGAAAGGGGTTGCCAAGCTTCCAAAAAACTACGAGTTTCCTGAAATCTCCGCTAACATTTTTTCACCCAATCTTGATGATACTTCCATTTAATGATCAGTACACCAATCGACCTTGGCTCACCAAATTTCGTTCTTCTAGGTTAAACTGTTCCTTTGCAGTAACCATTTTCATGTTTAGCTTTCACTCTGTTTTCTCCTATATGGATACATGTAGTTGGAACTCTAAATCAAACACGGTTTGTGCTAGCTCTTTGAAACTTGGCACAATAATGTAGTTCCAAGTTCTATCGCTATGGTTTGTGTGCTATTGAAGTAGCCCCAAGCAGAGACTGACGAGAATCCCTTTCATTGAAAGGGGTTGCCAAGCTTCCAAAAAACTACGAGTTTCCTGAAATCTCAGCTAACATTTTTTCACCCAATCTTGATGATACTTCCATTTAATGATCAGTACAATAATCCCACTTGACTCACCAAATTTCGTTCTTCTATGTTAAACCGTTCCTTTGCAGTAATCGTTTTCATATTTAGGTTTCACTCTGTTTTCTCCTATATAGATACATGCATTTGGAACTCTAAATCAAACACGGTTTGTGCTAGCTCTTTGAAACTTGGCACAATAATGTAGTTTCAAGTTCTGTTGCTATGGTTTGTGTGCTATTGAAGTAGCCCCAAGCAGAGACTGACGAGAATCCCTTTCATAGAAAGGGGTTGCCAGGCTTCAAAAAACTGCGAGTTTCCTGAAATCTCAGCAAACATTTTTTCACCCAATCTTGATGATACTTGCAGGTAGTGATCAGTACACCAATCCCACTTTGCTCACCAAATTTCGTTCTTCTAGGTTAAAACGTTCCTTTGCAGTAACCGTTTTCATGTTTAGGTTTCACTCTGTTTTCTCCTATATGGATACAGGGAGTTGGAACTCTAAATCAAACACGGTTTGTGCTAGCTCTTTGAAACTTGGCACAATAATGTAGTTCCAAGGTCTATCGCTATGGTTTGTGTGCTATTGAAGTAGCCCCAAGCAGAGACTGGCGAGAATCCCTTTCATTGAAAGGGGTTGGAGGCTTCCAAAAAACTGCGAGTTTCCTGAAATCTCAGCAAACATTTTTTCACCCAATCTTGATGATACTTCCATTTAATGATCAGTACACCAATCCCACTTGGCTCACCAAATTTCGTTCTTCTAGGTTAAAACGTTCCTTTGTAGTAACCGTTTTCATGTTTAGGTTTCACTCTGTTTTCTCCTATATGGATACATGTAGTTGGCACTCTAAATCAAACACGGTTTGTGCTATCTCTTTGAAACTTGGCACAATAATGTAGTTCCAAGTTCTATCGCTATGGTTTGTGTGCTATTGAAGTAGCCCCAAGCAGAGACTGACGAGAATCCCTTTCATTGAAAGGGGTTGCCAAGCTTCCCAAAAACTGCGAGTTTCCTGAAATCTCAGCAAACATTTTTTCACCCAATCTTGATGATACTTGCAGGTAGTGATCAGTACACGAATCCCACTTGGCTCACCAAATTTCGTTCTTCTAGGTTAAACCGTTCCTTTGCAGTAACCGTTTTCATGTTTAGGTTTCACTCTGTTTTCTCCTATATGGATACATGTAGTTGGAACTCTAAATCAAACACGGTTTGTGCTAGCTCTTTGAAACTTGGCACAATAATGTAGTTCCAAGTTCTATCGCTATGGTTTGTGTGCTATTGAAGTAGCCCCAAGCAGAGACTGACGAGAATCCCTTTCATTGAAAGGGGTTGACAAGCTTCCAAAAAACTACGAGTTTCCTGAAATCTCAGCTAACATTTTTCACCCAATCTTGATGATACTTCCATTTAATGATCACTACACCAATCCCACTTGACTCACGAAATTTCGTTCTTCTAGGTTAAAACGTTCCTTTGCAGTAACCGTTTTCATGTTTAGGTTTCACTCTGTTTTCTCCTATATGGATACATGTAGTTGGAACTCTAAATCAAACACGGTTTGTGCTAGCTCTTTGAAACTTGGCACAATAATGTAGTTCCAAGTTCTATCGCTATGGTTTGTGTGCTATTGAAGTAGCCCCAAGCAGAGACTGACGAGAATCATTTCATTGAAAGGGGTTGGAGGCTTCCAAAAACTGCGAGTTTCCTGAAATCTCAGCAAACGTTTTTTCACCCAATCTTGATGATACTTGCAGGTAGTGATCAGTACACCAATCCCACTTGGCTCACCAAATTTCGTTCTTCTAGGTTAAAACGTTCCTTTGCAGTAACCGTTTTCATGTTTAGGTTTCACTCTGTTTTCTCCTATATGGATACAGGGAGTTGGAACTCTAAATCAAACACGGTTTGTGCTAGCTCTTTGAAACTTGGCACAATAATGTAGTTCCAAGGTCTATCGCTATGGTTTGTGTGCTATTGAAGTAGCCCCAAGCAGAGACTGGCGAGAATCCCTTTCATTGAAAGGGGTTGGAGGCTTCCAAAAAACTGCGAGTTTCCTGAAATCTCAGCAAACATTTTTTCACCCAATCTTGATGATACATGTAGGGTAGTGATCAGTACACGAATCCCACTTGGCTCACCAAATTTCGTTCTTCTAGGTTAAACCGTTCTTTTGCAGTAACCGTTTTCATGTTTAGGTTTCACTCTGTTTTCTCCTATATGGATACATGTAGTTGGAACTCTAAATCAAACACGGTTTGTGCTAGCTCTTTGAAACTTGGCAAAATAATGTAGTTCCAAGTTCTATCGCTATGGTTTGTGTGCTATTGAAGTAGCCCCAAGCAGAGACTGACGAGAATCCCTTTCATTGAAAGGGGTTGCCAAGCTTCCAAAAAACTACGAGTTTCCTGAAATCTCAGCTAACATTTTTTCACCCAATCTTGATGATACTTCCATTTAATGATCAGTACACCAATCCACCTTGGCTCACCAAATTTCGTTCTTCTAGGTTAAACCGTTCCTTTGCAGTAACCATTTTCATGTTTAGGTTTCACTCTGTTTTCTATTATATGGATACATGTAGTTGGAAATCTAAATCAAACACGGTTTGTGCTAGCTCTTTGAAACTTGGCACAATAATGTAGTTCCAAGTTATATCGCTATGGTTTGTGTGCTATTGAAGTAGCCCAAGCAGAGACTGACGAGAATCCCTTTCATTGAAAGTGGTTGCCAGGCATCAAAAAACTGCGAGTTTTCTGAAATCTCAGCAAACATTTTTTCACCCATTCTTGATGATACTTCCATTTAATGATCAGTACACCAATCCCACTTGGCTCACCAAATTTCGTTCTTCTAGGTTAAACCGTTCCTTTGCAGTAACCGTTTTCATGTTTAGGTTTCACTCTGTTTTCTCCTATATGGATACATGTAGTTGGAACTCTAAATCAAACACGGTTTGTGCTAGCTCTTTGAAACTTGGCACAATAATGTAGTTCCAAGTTCTATCGCTATGGTTTGTGTGCTATTGAAGTAGCCCCAAGCAGAGACTGACGAGAATCCCTTTCATTGAAAGGGGTTGCCAAGCTTCCAAAAAACTGCGAGTTTCCTGAAATCTCAGCAAACATTTTTTCACCCAATCTTGATGATACTTGCAGGTAGTGGTCAGTACACGAATCCCACTTGGCTCACCAAATTTCGTTCTTCTAGGTTAAACCGTTCCTTTGCAGTAACCGTTTTCATGTTTAGGTTTCACTCTGTTTTCTCCTATATGGATACATGTAGTTGGAACTCTAAATCAAACACGGTTTGTGCTAGCTCTTTGAAACTTGGCACAATAATGTAGTTCCAAGTTCTATCGCTATGGTTTGTGTGCTATTGAAGTAGCCCCAAGCAGAGACTGACGAGAATCCCTTTCATTGAAAGGGGTTGCCAAGCTTCCAAAAAACTGCGAGTTTCCTGAAATCTCAGCAAACATTTTTTCACCCAATCTTGATGATACTTGCAGGTAGTGGTCAGTACACGAATCCCACTTGGCTCACCAAATTTCGTTCTTCTAGGTTAAACCGTTCCTTTGCAGTAACCGTTTTCATGTTTAGGTTTCACTCTGTTTTCTCCTATATGGATACATGTAGTTGGAACTCTAAATCAAACACGGTTTGTGCTAGCTCTTTGAAACTTGGCACAATAATGTAGTTCCAAGTTCTATCGCTATGGTTTGTGTGCTATTGAAGTAGCCCCAAGCAGAGACTGACGAGAATCCCTTTCATTGAAAGGGGTTGCCAAGCTTCCAAAAAACTACGAGTTTCCTGAAATCTCAGCTAACATTTTTTCACCCAATCTTGATGATACTTCCATTTAATGATCAGTACACCAATCCCACTTGACTCACCAAATTTCGTTCTTCTATGTTAAACCGTTCCTTTGCAGTAATCGTTTTCATATTTAGGTTTCACTCTGTTTTCTCGTATATAGATACATGCATTTGGAACTCTAAATCAAACACGGTTTGTGCTAGCTCTTTGAAACTTGGCACAATAATGTAGTTTCAAGTTCTATCGCTAGGGTTTGTGTGCTATTGAAGTAGCCCCAAGCAGAGACTGACGAGAATCCCTTTCATAGAAAGGGGTTGCCAGGCTTCAAAACCTGCGAGTTTCCTGAAATCTCAGCAAACATTTTTTCACCCAGTCTTGATGATACTTCCATTTAATGATCAGTACACCAATCCCACTTGGCTCACCAAATTTCGTTCTTCTAGGTTAAAACGTTCCTTTGCAGTAACCGTTTTCATGTTTAGGTTTCACTCTGTTTTCTCCTATATGGATACATGTAGTTGGCACTCTAAATCAAACACGGTTTGTGCTATCTCTTTGGAAACTTGGCACAATAATGTAGTTCCAAGTTCTATCGCTACGGTTTGTGTGCTATTGAAGTAGCCCCAAGCAGAGACTGACGAGAATCCCTTTCATTGAAAGGGGTTGCCAAGC
This sequence comes from Urocitellus parryii, assembly GCF_045843805.1. Taxonomy (NCBI): domain Eukaryota; kingdom Metazoa; phylum Chordata; class Mammalia; order Rodentia; family Sciuridae; genus Urocitellus; species Urocitellus parryii. The sequence continues at coordinate 42,792 of NW_027553144.1, forward strand.
TTCCAAAAAACTGCGAGTTTCCTGAAATCTCAGCAAACATTTTTTCACCCAATCTTGATGATACTTGCAGGTAGTGATCAGTACACGAATCCCACTTGGCTCACCAAATTTCGTTCTTCTAGGTTAAACCGTTCCTTTGCAGTAACCGTTTTCATGTTTAGGTTTCACTCTTTTTTCTCCTATATGGATACATGTAGTTGGAACTCTAAATCAAACACGGTTTGTGCTAGCTCTTTGAAACTTGGCACAATAATGTAGTTCCAAGTTCTATCGCTATGGTTTGTGTGCTATTGAAGTAGCCCCAAGCAGAGACTGACGAGAATCCCTTTCATTGAAAGGGGTTGACAAGCTTCCAAAAAACTACGAGTTTCCTGAAATCTCAGCTAACATTTTTCACCCAATCTTGATGATACTTCCATTTAATGATCAGTACACCAATCCCACTTGACTCAGCAAATTTCGTTCTTCTAGGTTAAAACGTTCCTTTGCAGTAACCGTTTTCATGTTTAGGTTTCACTCTGTTTTCTCCTATATGGATACATGTAGTTGGAACTCTAAATCAAACACGGTTTGTGCTAGCTCTTTGAAACTTGGCACAATAATGTAGTTCCAAGTTCTATCGCTATGGTTTGTGTGCTATTGAATTAGCCCCAAGCAGAGACTGACGAGAATCCCTTTCATTGAAAGGGGTTGCCAGCTTCCAAAAAACTGCGAGTTTCCTGAAATCTCAGCAAACATTTTTTCACCCAATCTTGATGATACTTGCAGGTACTGATCAGTACACGAATCCCACTTGGCTCACCAAATTTCGTTCTTCTAGGTTAAACCGTTCCTTTGCAGTAACCGTTTTCATGTTTAGGTTTCACTCTGTTTTCTCCTATATGGATACATGTACTTGGAACTCTAAATCAAACACGGTTTGTGCTAGCTCTTTGAAACTTGGCACAATAATGTAGTTCCAAGTTCTATCGCTATGGTTTGTGTGCTATTGAAGTAGCCCCAAGCAGAGACTGACGAGAATCTCTTTCATTGAAAGGGGTTGTCAAGCTTCCAAAAAACTACGAGTTTCCTGAAATCTCAGCTAACATTTTTTCACCCAATCTTGATGATACTTCCATTTAATGATCAGTACACCAATCGACCTTGGCTCACCAAATTTCGTTCTTCTAGGTTAAACTGTTCCTTTGCAGTAACCATTTTCATGTTTAGGTTTCACTCTGTTTTCTCCTATATGGATACATGTAGTTGGAACTCTAAATCAAACACGGTTTGTGCTAGCTCTTTGAAACTTGGCACAATAATGTAGTTCCAAGTTCTATCGCTATGGTTTGTGTGCTATTGAAGTAGCCCCAAGCAGAGACTGACGAGAATCCCTTTCATTGAAAGGGGTTGCCAAGCTTCCAAAAAACTACGAGTTTCCTGAAATCTCAGCTAACATTTTTTCACCCAATCTTGATGATACTTCCATTTAATGATCAGTACAACAATCCCACTTGACTCACCAAATTTCGTTCTTCTATGTTAAACCGTTCCTTTGCAGTAATCGTTTTCATATTTAGGTTTCACTCTGTTTTCTCCTATATAGATACATGCATTTGGAACTCTAAATCAAACACGGTTTGTGCTAGCTCTTTGAAACTTGGCACAATAATGTAGTTTCAAGTTCTGTTGCTATGGTTTGTGTGCTATTGAAGTAGCCCCAAGCAGAGACTGACGAGAATCCCTTTCATAGAAAGGGGTTGCCAGGCTTCAAAAAACTGCGAGTTTCCTGAAATCTCAGCAAACATTTTTTCACCCAATCTTGATGATACTTGCAGGTAGTGATCAGTACACCAATCCCACTTGGCTCACCAAATTTCGTTCTTCTAGGTTAAAACGTTCCTTTGCAGTAACCGTTTTCATGTTTAGGTTTCACTCTGTTTTCTCCTATATGGATACAGGGAGTTGGAACTCTAAATCAAACACGGTTTGTGCTAGCTCTTTGAAACTTGGCACAATAATGTAGTTCCAAGGTCTATCGCTATGGTTTGTGTGCTATTGAAGTAGCCCCAAGCAGAGACTGGCGAGAATCCCTTTCATTGAAAGGGGTTGGAGGCTTCCAAAAAACTGCGAGTTTCCTGAAATCTCAGCAAACATTTTTTCACCCAATCTTGATGATACTTGTAGGTAGTGATCAGTACACGAATCCCACTTGGCTCACCAAATTTCGTTCTTCTAGGTTAAACCGTTCCTTTGCAGTAACCGTTTTCATGTTTAGGTTTCACTCTGTTTTCTCCTATATGGATACATGTAGTTGGAACTCTAAATCAAACACGGTTTGTGCTAGCTCTTTGAAACTTGGCACAGTAATGTAGTTCCTAGTTCTATCGCTATGGTTTGTGTGCTATTGAAGTAGCCCCAAGCAGAGACTGACGAGAATCCCTTTCATTGAAAGGGGTTGCCAAGCTTCCAAAAAAGTACGATTTTCCTGAAATCTCAGCTAACATTTTTTCACCCAATCTTGATGATACTTCCATTTAATGATCAGTACACCAATCCCACTTGACTCACCAAATTTCGTTCTTCTATGTTAAACCGTTCCTTTGCAGTAATCGTTTTCATATTTAGGTTTCACTCTGTTTTCTCCTATATAGATACATGCATTTGGAACTCTAAATCAAACACGGTTTGTGCTAGCTCTTTGAAACTTGGCACAATAATGTAGTTTCAAGTTCTATCGCTAGGGTTTGTGTGCTATTGAAGTAGCCCCAAGCAGAGACTGACGAGAATCCCTTTCATAGAAAGGGGTTGCCAGGCTTCAAAAAAACTGCGAGTTTCCTGAAATCTCAGCAAACATTTTTTCACCCAGTCTTGATGAT